>NC_134500.1:22585465-22885465 GCF_040206685.1 Ascaphus truei
GTCTGTCAGTGGCTGCGTGGCTGTCAGTGGCTGCGTGTCTGTCAGTGGCTGCGTGTGTGTGTATCAGTGGCTGTGTGTGTGTGTATCAGTGGCTGTGTGTGTGTGTATCAGTGGCTGTGTGTGTGTGTATCAGTGGCTGTGTGTGTGTGTCTTTGCAGGCCCTATACGCCAGTATAGGCGATACATTTTTTAGTGGGTCACGAAGGAGAAGTTCAAAAATAACCGGGTCACGGAAAAAAAAGTTTGGGAAACCCTGCAGTAGCGAGATCCGAAAAGAAAGGGGAAGCTAAGAAGGAGGATGTAGAGAGACGGTTGTACCCACGCACTTTCGGTAACTGGGTGCAAGCGTTTGGGATATTGGCAGGCGTAGTGGGGGAGAAGGAGCCACATTTATGCACCTCGCTGTTTAAATCTCAGGACATTATCAGGAAGTCTTTTCAAAAACATGGGGGGATGGGATGGTGGACATACGACGTGGAATTCAGGCAAAGTATGCAGGAGAATAAAGGGGTGGTTACGTGGGACCGTAAGGATGTCGACTTATACTTTGATCACATTTCGGGGGGGGGAGGTTCAACCTCTCGCGGGGCAGGTGGGCAAGGGGACATTGGCAGTAACAATTCACAGGAGGGTTCGGATTGGTTCGTGCGGCCGGCAGGAAGGGAACGCGCAGTCGGTAAACAGTCGGGCATATGCTGGGGTTTTAACGAGTCAAAATGCAGATTCCCCAATTGTCATTTCCAGCATAGCTGCGCCGGGTGCGGGGGCCAGCACCCCAAGTCCAAATGTTATAAGAAGGACAGTAAAGGGCTAAAGGGGGAGGGCGCGAACGCCAATTTCGGTAAAGAATATGGCGCCTCGGCGGGAAAGACACCCCAATAAAGCGGCAGCTGAGTTTTGGCAGAAGGGGTCGGGAGGCAGGGAGCGAGGGTATGGCGGTACGGGCCTGATTTAAGGGGGGGTTAAACAGGCCCATCGGTGGCGGCAGTTGGCAGTTTGCCAGAGGGGGCTTGGGGCTGGTAAAGCAGGTTGAAGCGAGGGGGCAGGTCACCGGGACGTACTTCCGGGTGCCCCCTCTTGCATTGCCCAGCACCGAGCACTTTCTGGCGCGGACGGGCAGCACGCTACCTCAGTTATGATTATGTTTATTATTAATAAACAAAGCCGCGGCCATGTTACCTCCAGACTGTGTCCTCTCTTTATTTGGTACGTTACATAGAAATAATGCTAGTTGGGGGGGGAGCTCGTGCCTCCCTGGTCAAATACATTATGGAAAAAAGTGCGTCTCAGAGGGGATATGATAACTATATGCAAATATATTCGGGGACAGTACAAGGAGCTTTCAAAAAAACCTATTCATTGCAAAGGCAGTACTAAGGACTCGGGGTCATCCCTTAAGGTTGAAAAAAAGGAGATTTCCCCAGCAACAAAGGAAAGGGTTCTTTACAGTAAGGGCAGTTAAAATGTGGAATTCATTACTCATGGAGACTGTGATGGCAGATACAATAGATATATTCAAAACAAGGTTAGACCTCTTTTTAGAAAGGAAAGGTATACAGGGATATACCAAATTAGTAAACATGGGCAGGACGTTGATCCAGGGAGTAATCTGATTTGCTAACATTTGGAGTCAGGAAGGAATTTATTTTTCCCCTTTTGAGATATCATTAGATGATATTTCACTGTTTTTTTTTGCCTTCCTCTTAATCAATATACTGTAAATACAAATATAGGATAAGTAGCTGTCTTCTAAAGTTAGCATAGGTTGAACTTGATGGGCATATGTCTTTTTTCACCCTTATCTAATATATATATATATATATATATATATATATATATATATATATATTATACACACACACCTTGTGTAGAGCACTGTTTATACTGTGGGCTCTCCATTCATTTTTATTCACACTGATACACATACACACTTTCTTCACTTGCTTTCAGTTACCCTTTGACACCTCCAGCCATAAATCTCATCCACACCGGGGGAAGGACCAGCACAGATAACATTCCAAGAGACACTGTTTTTAAGTAATCCTTGCTTCATTCATTGTAACATCGCCGGAAGAAGAGATCAGTGTATCTCGAAAGCTCGCACAAATAAAAGCATTTCGTTAGCCACAGAACGGTATCATCTATTTATTTTTTGATTATTGAAGCTCGGCTAACACGGTACTGATACCTCTACACGTATATATATATAAACAAAAAAGAAAAAAGCTGCGCCTCTAAGGAACATGTACAAAAAAAATATATATATATATATATATATATATATATATATATATATGCTATAACAATATGGGATAAATACCTCAATTATAAGCAATACATACACACATATAGTAATAGGGACCTATAATATTATCAGGCCCAGAAAACATGAACAATATGATTTAAAAAACATGCAAAAAAGGATAAACCAGTCCTCAAATAGTCCAATGAATGGTATAGGTGCTGGTATGCAGGGTCTCCGGCAGCTCTCAATATGGACTAACCACGTCCATAGAATATCTATAGAGGAAAAGAGAAGAGAGAGCGCACGCCCATAGCGTATAAAAGTTTTAATGAGGGGGAAGGGGGAGAGAGGGGGGTAAAAAACGCACTTACAAAGATGCAATTAAAATCAAGCATATGTGATATATATAATCACCACCATCCGGTTTAACTGTAGACTCTTGGGGCAGTCCCAGGCTCCGTTGGTAAAGGAGCAACGTCACAGCAGATTCCCAGGGCTGGTAACACCATCCGGTCAAACTGCAGACTTTTGAGGCCGTCCCAGGCTCCGTTGGCAATGGAGCTCAGTCCCAGCAAATTCACAAGGCAGGTGTGCTATGTATAGTCCAAGAAAGAGGTCCCGTATGGTGCCTGTAGCACTCGCGCCTGGATTAATACGCTCCAGCGCTTAGTGTAGACTCCAATGTCTTTGCGTCTGACGTCACGACGCTCCCTGACGCGTTTCGTCAGTCACGGCTAACTTTCTCAAAGGGATATCATGAGAGGGGGAGGTCCGGTATTATATAGGCAACCTCCTGGTGGTAATTAAGAGAAGTCCCCTCCCCTACTCAACTGCAATAGTTTATCGTACTGCTGCACACTTATATACACACATATGGATGTAATACAACAATTAACCTAAAAAGATTGGAGGAGATAGTGAGAGTAAAAACAAAATTAACACTTTAAATACCAGTCTAAATCACAATGCTTTTGGGATGAATGGCATATATTCTGCATATATACACATAATAACAGATCATTATATATAAAAGACCATAAATGTACACCATATGTATATTACCCATAGACTGGTATAACATTGTTCATAAGAACAGAAAAAAAAAAAAACAGAAAAAAGAAAAAATCCTAAAGGTATCAGACCAGTATAAACACATACAGCCTGCATGTGACTCAAGATATCATCAGCCAATAATTGTTAGTTTATATATTAGGGATATGCTGTAATCAGTTAAATGATATTTGAGCACACCCAGTATATATAGAGGGTTGACTCACACACAGGCTAATAAAGAATATAATTAATGAAAAGACAGAAGATCACATAACATCATATACAAATAGATAAAATGCAATAGTGTGCAAATATACAAACACAATCAAGTGCAAATAACCCTTGGCGGGTATGTAAATCACTTAAAAATTAAATATAGACAATGAATCATGTGATCCTAGTAGGAAAAGAAAACTGATCAGATAAGGGATAATATAAATCAGTCTAGAGTTTGTATGCCACAAACAAGGCCAGGACCCGGAGAACTATTAAATAAGTGCATATTTTGATTAATTATATTGTTAGGTAGTATGGATGAAGAGTGTAATTGTGTGAAATATGTAAAGAAGTGTATATATGGAAATAAATTTAAAATAAAAATAAAAATTAAATAAAAGAAAATTTCTTCCTTCTGTGTCATTCCCCATTATTTACTCCCCGGGCTCTAAATGGCCAAACTTAGTGAGTTCTTATTCAAGTGATAGTTAATTTTAATTTTATATGAAAACTATACAAATATTATAATAGTGTATGTGAAGATAAATATCTATTACCGTCTATTGAACCTTGTGACAATCTTATTTTTAATGAAACTACATAAATGTGCAAATATAAATATTCATAGATATATCCATTGTCTAAACGGGGGGAAGGATAAGGTGGGATAGGGGGGGGAGGGGAAGGGGGGGGGGGGGGTTGGAAAGGGGAAGGAGGGTGAAGAGGGGGAGGGGGGAAGGAGGGGAGGGAAAGAGCGGGGGGAAGGTGAATCTCTGGAGGAGATCCAGACAAAGGATGGACTGAGAAGCAGAGGAGAGAACAGGAAGAGACATCCAAGGAGTGACTAGACTAAGGTACTGACATCCAAACATTCGTTAAGTCCCCCAGGATTAAGCGTGCCCAATTGGTGAATCCAAAAGGTTTCCCGCCTACACAGTGTCTTGAATCGGTCGCCTCCTAGAACACAAGGAGAAATGGTCTCTATTCCCATAATCTGCATAGTCTTGGGATTTTGTTGATGAAATAATTTAAAGTGTCGAGAGACACTATGATTATTGAGACCCTTGATAACATTTCTCCTGTGTTCCAGGAAGCGCGTTCCCAATGTTCTCGTGGTGCGTCCAACGTATTTTAGACTGCACCCGCACTGTATAAGATACACAACGTAAGTGCTAAGACAGGTGATAGAGCTACTGATGGCATAGGTGATGCCCCTGCTGTGAGAACAGACATGAGTGTTATTCAAAAGATGCCTGCACGTAATGCATCGACTGCGGCCACAGGGATGGTTACCCAGTGGTCCCTTATTTTTTGCAGTATTACAGATCGAGGAAGACTTAAGCCTAGTGGGAGCTAATATACTTTTTATACTTCTAGCCTTCCTGTATGTGACAGTAGCTCTATCCGGCAGGATGGGTCCTAGATGGGGATCACACTTGAGAATGGACCAATGCTCGTTCAGAATTCTATTAATGGATTTTGATGACTGGTTATAGGTGGTAATAAACCTCACAGTCGACCTATCCGTCCCTGTATGTGTTACTGGGGCGCCATATCCTAAACGTTTTCCTTTTTGTTTATTTTTTGATTTCTCAAGCAAAGTGGTTCTGGCAATGGAACTTACCTTGCTGAGAGAATCGGAGACCACGACGGGATCATATCCCTTAGAAAGAAATTTCTTCCCAAGTGTGACTGACTGGTTTTCGAAGTCAACATCCCTTGTGCAGTTCCTCCGTATTCTGTTGAACTGCCCCAAGGGAATATTGTTGAGCCAGTGTTTGTGATGGTTGCTGGACGCATGGACGTAGCTGTTCACAGACACAGACTTGAAATGTGTGGTGGTGATAATATTCAAGTCTGTGTCTATGCTCAGGGCCAGATCCAGAAAGACAGTGGACAAGTTATTAATATCAAAAGTGAATTTCAGTCCAAACGAGTTGTTGCTGAAAGAGCTCAGGATATCGAATAAATCCGACTCCTCTCCATCCCAAACTATAATGATATCATCTATGAAACGGCCATAGTATACGAGACCCGCTCCAAGCAAGCTGTTCTGCCACACATGGGACTCCTCCCAATGCCCCATAAAGAGGTTGGCATAGCTGGGAGCGAATCTCGTAATCCAGGCGCGAGTGCTACAGGCACCATACGGGACCTCTTTCTTGGACTATACATAGCACACCTGCCTTGTGAATTTGCTGGGACTGAGCTCCATTGCCAACGGAGCCTGGGACGGCCTCAAAAGTCTGCAGTTTGACCGGATGGTGTTACCAGCCCTGGGAATCTGCTGTGACGTTGCTCCTTTACCAACGGAGCCTGGGACTGCCCCAAGAGTCTACAGTTAAACCGGATGGTGGTGATTATATATATCACATATGCTTGATTTTAATTGCATCTTTGTAAGTGCGTTTTTTACCCCCCTCTCTCCCCCTTCCCCCTCATTAAAACTTTTATACGCTATGGGCGTGCGCTCTCTCTTCTCTTTTCCTCTACGTATATATATATATATATATATATATATATATATATATATATATACAGTGGTTGACAAATCACCAAAAAATCTACTCGCCACACAAAAAAATCTACTCGCCACCTAGTACCAAACGTGTGCTGCTTGGGCCAATATTTACTCGCCCGGGGGTTAAATCCACTCGCCCGGGGCGAGCAAATGTATAGGTTTGTCGAACACTGTATATATATATATATATATATATATATATATATATATATATATATATATACCCAAGCGCAGTATAAAAACAAACCAGGACATTTTCTTATTTTCCCTTGAATGAAAGTATTTTGCTCCAATTTTGCCCCATACAGTATGTCTTATCTTGCGAATCGTGAAGTGTCAGTGGGGAAGAGTTATAGTATATGATAGTAGTCTCCAATTGTGCATATATATCCCCTCAAACATCCCTCCAAATAAATTAGGGTACATGCCTGTTCTGATAGAGGAGCACACCTGTGGTACCTGGCTGGGAGATATGCTAATCAGTATGCAAAGCATATTGAAATGAGTCCCATCCCTCACTTAAAAGGATTTCCATACCAACTACAGTATATAGAGTTGATAATCCAAGGCACTGACCTAATGACTTGAATGATGTACTGGTTTCTGACCCAACAGGACTGAAACCCACACCCACTGCTTTTCTAGGGAGCAGCCCATCTCGACTCAAAACACATTATTCTCTACATTGATGCATAGACCCCTTGATTTTCAATGGTGAATCATGTGTTATTTTTTTATCTTGCTTCTAGCAGCATTATGATTCCAGTCACTCTTTCCACTTCTTTAAACTAAGAAGGCTGTCTGTGTCTAAGCTGAAGTTGAACCAGCTAACCTTGTCATTTTACCTTCTCCAGAGCAGCGCTGCGTTGCAGGATTAACAACCCAGGGACAGTTATCATAACAGTAATAATAGGCTATCCTAGCTGTGTGAGCAAATTTAATTAACCACATATACACAAAAAAAGAGATCCTGTGCTTTTCCCCTGCCACCAGTAGCCTCGGAAACTAGCCAGATATCTAAAGCCCCATATTAAAAGTACTGTAATGAGCGTGACCTCATCCCAACGACATAGGTAAGCATAACACACTTTGGAGTCCAGCTCCGGCGATATGTGACATTCCTACACATGGTATGGCTGTTATTAGCATTGTTTTAGTTTTCGATTTGTAAGTGATATTTTTATGATGGTGTACTGAATACTTTTTTTTTTAATGAGACTTATCATATGAAAATGTGTCTGTGCATCCAAGAGAAAAGTAAATCTCCCACATTTGATGCACATAATAATTAGAGGAATTCCTGCCACGTTGACATATTTGTGACACTGAGAAATGGGGGGGGAAAATGATGCATAATTTGATGCATATCAATATAATATTCAATTTAGCAACTCCTCTTTATCCCATACTTTAATCACACCCCAAATAGTAAGCTGACGTACACTGGGTATAGGAGCTGAAACTTACTTTGATATGTAACCCCCTTGTACAGTAAGTGCATGCAGCTGACACACAGATGCTGCCCCGACTGCCTCCTCTCTTGTGTGTGCTGCAATAGGAAACTACAACTCCCAGCTTGCTTTGCTGCATGAGGAGGCCATGTCTGGTGCAGGAGGATGTCACTTGTTATGGACAGAGGCGGGGCTAAAGGAAAAAATCCGCAGGAGGCTCTGGCAGAGCACACAGCTGAAAGGTTGCAGCACCCAGAAAAATCTTAGGGTCCACCAGGAGCCCATCCAGTGATCCACCTGAGATAGCGGATGCTGGCTAAAGGGAGTAGAGCCCAGCGGAGTATCCGCCTGACAGCAGCAAGAGGCACACGTAGCGACAGAGGGTATCCTCATCGCAAGCCAAGTAACAGGATAACAATGTTTTTGCGAAGTACAGGCCTAATACCTTCATACATAATGAAAGAGCTTCAACGGTGTACACAGGCCCCTACATGCAGGGTCGGGAGATCACAGGGAGAGACATGGGTACACACCTTGCTAGCATCTTGTGTGAAGTGTTTATATTTTATTGCATTGTGTATGTACTGAATGATCCTCACGTTTGAAGATTATATTGTTATATTGAATGTTCGCCCCTCCCTCCCCCCAATCGCAGATAGGGGCCATTACAGAGGGTGTATGTGGTGCATAACTGCTGGTAACAAAAGGGCTGAGTCATCCGCGATGACTTGGGGACACTGGAACAGGCTCCTGGGGTTCATACCCCGCATAATACTTTGCAGTGCAGCGCCTCCATCTGCTGTAGGCTCCAGGAATATGGAGATGATCTCCCACGGTAGAACGGTACCTCTCCCCCCAGTTAGTTCACACACCAGGCAGGAGGTATATTGCAAACAGGAATGGTTTATTACTACACACTTTGCAGTAACACAACAGCTACTCAGCAGTCTTCTGCCAGATACAGTCTCTTTAGATCAGCTCTCACTGGAGATTATTTATTTATTTTATTTATAAAATATTTTACCAGGAAGTAATACATTGAGAGTTACCTCTCGTTTTCAAGTATGTCCTGGGCACAGAGTAAAACAAAATAATACATGGTTACAAATACAGTTACATAAATGAACAAGGTATACATTATATACAAGACATTGCATGCACAGTTAAAGAAAATATATATTATGAGCGTATGAAACAGTTACAGACCAGATTAAAGTGTGAGACAGCCTTATATTTGAAAGAACTTAAGCTGGTGGTGGATATGAGAGTCCCTGGACCGCACTACAGGCCAAGGCACCCACAGCCGTCCTAGCTCTTCCCCACCTCCCTAGCGGAGGCAGAGGTATAGGTTCACACTCTCTCCTCCCCGCAGGGAATAGCACATGGGTAGGTCCCAATCTAAGACTCCCAGTCGTGTGACCTTCCTTCCTCAGAGGGAAGGAACAACCTCCAAATTTAGGGCGGTCCTGCCCTTAAGTAAAGCCAGAAGGTGGGCACCCCGTTCTCCCAGCTACAACAGGATGTACCACCCCCTGCTGTCACTCAAGTGCAGTACCAAAGGTGAAGGGGAAAACCCCATACCAACTTCTGGCAACCTGATAGTACCAGGGTTTACTGCCAGCCCATTGGGTAGAATAGTAGCCAGGGGGTACCCCGCTAAATGAAAAACAGAGAATTGTAACGAATCCTGAGCTTGCGTGTGCTGATCTGTGTGACTGTATTACTGTTTGATTTTAAATGCTGGGTGTATTAAGTGTGGAGTTAGAAGCAGAAGGAGTTGGAACAAGGAAGGGGTGAAACAAGGTTTAGAATATTGAACTACAGTAAACTGTTGGCACTTATAACTCCATAGTTGCAACAATGAGCCGGATGAAAATGTCACTCGAAGCACATCTTGCCACATGTATGTGCAATTGGAGCAGCTGTTCCAGGGAGCATACAGCTGCGAGGAGTGTGAGCAGGTGGTCTTTTTGGAGTCTCACATTGCTGTTCTGAAGAGGCAGTTTGCAATATTGAGGGACATTGACAATCTTGAAAGGAGTTTAGTGCTCACTGAGCAGGCCCTGGCTGGGACTGGTGGTGCAGAGGGTGGAGCTGTGAGTGAGGAACAGGTAGGTAGCTGGGTAACAGTTAGAAGGGGAAGCAGGGGGAAGAGGCAGGCCAGTTCTGAGCTGATCCATTCCAATAGATTTGCCACATTGAGTGAAGATATTGGGATTGTCAGGGCAGGAATGGCAGAGCTGGGGGAGACTGATTCCTCTAGCAGCCAGGGGAATAGTATCTCCAGCACAGTGGGGACTCAGGATACTCAAACAAAAAAAGATTGGTGGTGGTAGGGGACTCCATTATTAGGAAGGGAGATAGGGCAATCTGTTGCCATGACTGCATGAACCGAACAGTTTATTGCCTGCCGGGGGCTCGGGTTCGGCACATTGCGGAAAGGGTAGACAGATTGTTGGGAGGGGCTTTGACTGACCCGGCAGTCTTGGTACACGTTGGCACCAATAACAAAGTTAGAGAAAGATGGAAAGTCCTAAAAAAAAATATTTTAGATCTACTGCTGCGGCCAGCTTCATCCTAACAGATACTCGTAATTTTTCGGGGCTTTTTTCGGCTGGCGCCGAACTTGGCCGCACGCCAGCCGCATCTTCAATTCCTCCGGTCCATGACGCGGGACCCCCTGGCTGCTCCGCCTCTGCTTCTCCTGATCCCAGTGATGCACAACGCAGGGACAGTACATACCCAACGCATCACTGGGCCCTACCCCGCCTTCAACCTCCATCACCTCCATCTTCGGGATGCCGGCGGAACCCTGGCATGCGTGACCGGCTCACCAGTGACGCGCGGCACGCATCAGATAAAAAAACAAAACAGCCGCGTCTGCACGCGGTTTTAAATTACCCGCGGTGGCGGCCACATTAGACTAAAGCGGCCGCAAGCTTAAGGCAAGGACCTCCGAGGTAGTATTTTCTGAAATACTACCAGTGCCATGAGCTACCCCAGGGAGACAGTTGGAGATTAGGGAGGTTAATGCATGGCTAAGAAAGTGGTGTAGGAAGGAGGGTTTTGGGTTTTAGAGCACTGGGTCTGCTTTTCTGAGATGTGATATCTTTATGGTAGGGACGGATTGCACCTCAATGAAGAGGGATCTTCTGTGCTGGGGGGGGGGGGAAATGTTAAAAAGTTGAGGACATTTTTAATTATGGGGAGGGAGGAGTGACAAGAAAGAGATAATGAACTAAATAGAATAGAAGGGGATGGGGAAATAGCCAGGGGTTATGGAGGTAGAATGGGGGCAAGTTTGCGTTTGACATGCAGAGAAACACCCATATTAAATACAGATAATAATGGACCACTTCTAAAGACTAAATCCAATTGGAGTAGAAAGGCAGGAGCAGATAAGATAATAGTACAGGCTGAAAAAAATCTTAAATGCATGTTTACTAATGCAAGAAGACTAAGAAATAAAATGGGAGAGCTTGAATTAATAGCTACAAGGGAGCAGTATGATATCATAGTAATTACTTATACATGGTGGGATGAAACTCATGACTGGACAGTTAATTTAGAGGGTTGTTCCCTTTTTCGGGAAGATCGAGCATATAGAAGAGGAGGTGGAGTATGTTTATATGTTAAACCGGATCCAAAACCTATTGTAAGGGAAAAGTCTTGCACCCCCACTGGGGGGCACTCCCCACGGTTTGCGCATCCCTGGCACCCCTCAGGTTTAAGAACCACTGCTATAATGTGCAGTAATACAGTATAATGAAAGTTCCACTGTATTACATCAACTCTCCCTTTCAACATTACACACTTAATTTACATTACATCTCTCAATGTTACATTTTCCCAGACACTTGACACGTCTGTTTTTGCACAAACATACTACATTTTTATTTTGTTCAACTGAACGCCATTTTTTATGAGTTTTACTATAATGAGCATCCTTTGATTTCTATAGCAGGCTTTAGCACACTTCCCAGCAGTGCAAAATAGTCAAAACACTTTCCTGTTTGTGATCATTTGTTTCCAATATTCCCAGCAGCGAAAGCTGCAAACTGTAACAATAGATAATGTTACCTTAGTAATATAAGAATACATTGTAGCTGCTGAGTTACACTGACTGAAGGATTGATTGTAACTGGCCATTTGATTGAAGGTGGCCATTTAGTGAACCCTGGGAAGCAGGATCTTTGCTGATTGATAACGGGACAACGAATCGATCAGCAGCGTAGGTAATTAGTTTTCAATAAAGGTAATCGAAGGCTGCATATATTATTATTATTATTTTTTAAGTGCCTCTTGGGTTGCCTCTTTAAACCAATTTGAATCCATCAGTGAATAAACTAGGCACTTTCAATTATCCCTTAAAATGTGATCTATTGACAAATCATACTAGCATTTTCGTCAGGAAAAAAAAAATATGTTAATATTGCTTTTCTAAAACCATAATATTTCATGCAGAAAGGCAACATTATATTCTACCTTTTCTTTGTGTCTTGGAATTACATTTGTATTTTTCAATGCCATGGGCTTTGCCGTTTTCTTACTAAAGCCTTCGTAAAGTAAAATTGAAACCATTGTTACTGCATAGATCTTAATATTGTCATATTAATTTCTCTGCAGATAAATGCCGATTTTTATCTGCTGCCCTTCCTTATTAAATCAAAACGTAACATCTAGGAGAGGGAGATTAAAAAATGTTCCTTTGTGGCATTGTGGGGACTTTTTTTTAAAATCTTTGTTATGGTCAGCAATACAGTATAAGATTGGGACTTGAGATCATTTTTCTACAGACACTAAGAAAACATGACAAGTGGTTCTATAATAAAGTGCATTTCACATGATCTACTAATAAAATTTATTGAGATTATTGCGGGTTTTTTTCTTGAAAAATATTAACCTGATTGAATATTTATGCCACCGTAGTTTATTGTAATATTAAATATGGTTCTCGTTGATCTAACCTATAGTTTGTAGATGTAAATTGATTTTTGTTAAATTTAGAGACCCCTATTTGATATGCTGTAAATCTGTCTTCCCTGTGCCGGAAAAGATGCGAGTCCCATGTAAAGGAATGGAGTTGAAGACTTCTCCAGCAGTGTCTCTTGCCCAGCATTAAAAGATGGCTTTATAGTATATTGAATAGGAGCCAAGAGGCTTGACATTTATTGAAGGTGGATGCAGAAAGTAGGCGGATGAACACTGGAGAGAAGGTTAAGAGGAACGAACCGAGAAAGACAAAGGATGGTAATGAAAGAATATAGGACTGGTCAAAAGATTCTATAATGAGTTATAATCCATTAATAAATGTAGTCATACTAATCTCTTGCTGTTACAACAATGTCTTCTTGCACAGTTTGTCGTAAGATGCTGTTCAACTTCCCTCTGAGCTTCTTTCATCAGAAATGTGCATGAGATAGTATCTTCTGTAATAACCGAAAATAAGCCTTAGTAATATTAATGATTGGATTAATCACTTTACCTTGCACTGTATCCATTTTCAAAAGGAGTAGTTGCTCGGACATGAACTGCTTACAAATCTCAGCTGAAGTACATAATAATGACTTATTGGCATATAAATACTTGGCTTCAGTCCTCCAGTGGTAGAAATGTAACTTGGAATTATGTAAAAATGTCCACGTAGGCGCAGATTATGGCCTATGTAAATAGGTTGGTGGTCTCAGCTGTCCAATTTACAGAAAGAAATCAGTGTGGCATTTGACAAATTAGCTGTCAGCCAAGGAAAAGAATGGATAGATTGCACCATTCACTTGAAATGCAATTATGTTTCCCAGTTCTTACTGAGGTCTTTCTGATTGCGTAGAATTCTCGCTTTTATATTCATATCATGGGTACCATGTCCTGTTCGGCATTCAGCCTTTAAGAGTTTAAACTGTGTAGCATGGATTGGCCATATGAAGAAAAATTGTTTCACCTTTTCTGATTTTCCTTTTGGGGGATAACAAATGGTGTGTTCTGTGGCAGTCTGACACCAAGTATGTGCAGTTTATTATTAGCATTTATTATAACATATTCCACACCACATATAAATAGGTGTGCTAAAGACAATGATAATTCAATGACATTACCGTACAGCCATACAGTAGGTAAAGGTTGATCCCTGCTCCAAAGATTTTACAATCTCAAAAGAGGTGAGAGTGGAAACACAAGGCTTTGGTGTGAAGCTAACGGCTGCTTGCAGTTGACATGAAGCTTCTAGATGGGATGTTCTCCTCTTGTTACAGTTGATATAGTTTTATGGTAGAGGGAGGAGGTAGATTGAGCCTATGAGACGCATGTTGGGTAGACTTCCTGAAAAAGTGGTTTTCAGGCCACTTTTAATTTGTTACGATGGGAAGAGTCTTCTGGAAGTTTCACGGTTAAGAAGAAGTCTAGGAGATGTCTTGGAGGTTGAATATGTCAGTGCAAAATCCTACCTGTGTCAAATTTAAGAAACCCATTGTTGAAGTCATGCATTTGATGAGAGATTTTAGTCATATAAGCTATATATACAGTAGTAGTACATTGTATACTATACTTGGTTCACAAATATGGATTTCATTGGGATTTTCTAAGAACTGCTTTATAACGCAGCCCTGATACCTGCAGCTACTGTATGTAATTACTTCATACTTTTTTCCTCAGCTAAATATTAACCCCTAACAAAAGCTATATGTACCATATATTCTGCGATACTTGTTATTCTGCTTATCAGTGTCAGACTTTCAAGTCTCAATTCACAAAAGGAATAAATCTTAGGTTATAAAACAACTATGTAAAAGTGCAGAAGGTGTTACATGGCTGAATCCTTTCATGTTATCGGAACTGGATATGTAAGAGGCATCTGTATGCATTCAGCTCAAGCAGAAATCAGAACACATTATTAGATTTGATTTTAATTGTCTGCCTTTTGTGCTTGTGGAGAAGTTTCCTTCAAAGATGAGCGATAACCTTTAGATAATTAGTCCCAGAATTGTCAGGTTCCAGCAACTGCCAGCCTCTTTAATGATTGAGTAGAAACATCCCTTTGCCTTGCATTCTCAGTGAAAGTCTCCCTTAATTATTTATGATTACAAATAAACACTGGCATAGTGACACTCCATGCAGAGCTAGGTCTCTTTGGCAGTGTTACCATTGTGTGATTATATTAGTGAAAGCGTAGCCACTATATTTTTTCAATTGGTATAAATATATAATCTTATGGTACAGGGATAGGTCTGTGTGTGTGTGTGTGTGTGTGTATAATCAAACAAGTCTGTGACATCCATCACAAGGGTAAAGAGATTGAAATGGTAGTGGGCATGCAAGAAGTAATGACCATCGTTGGCCAAAGATGGTACTAAACTGGATTCTAAGGGATATCAAAAGACCAAGACGATGACCAAAAGTAAGATGGGAGGATGAAATCAGTAGATTTGTTGGAGCAACCTGAAGAAGAGAAGCTTGTAACTGCAGCAGCAGTACCTGGAACATCATTGGGGGGCCTTGATCTAGCAGTGGATCGACAACGGCTGAAGATGATGGTGATGATTGATTTGTATATACTGTAAAACAGAAAATAGCTCCTTGTTAAAGTAAAATGAAATGGCTTTATTACAAACAAAGAGAGGGAGAGAGGGAGAGGGAGAAAGGGAGAGAGGGAGAGAGGGATTCTATTTTACTAGAGACCCAAGTGCTCTCTCTCTCTCTCTCTCTCTCTCTCTATTTATATTTATATTTATATATATATATATATATATTTATATATCCCTAAAATTCACCTTCAAACAACACATGGAGATACACGTGCACAAAAAAGGAGCACACCTGAGATACCTGGGGATATAAGCTAATAGACATTTAAATATTCTTTGCATATGCTATTAGCATACGCAATATCCCAGGTATGTCAGATGGGTTCCTTGTTGTGTACATGTCTCTCCACATGTTGTTTCAACATCTGTTTCTCTCCCTTCCTCCTGAGAAAACCCCCCATATATCAGGGTCTAGAACGTCTAGGTGAATTGAAGATCTAAACATTTGAAATGTAATGTCTACACATTTGCAGGCAGAAAGGAGGAGTGACGTGAAACTCACAGCAGCTTGAGGGTCAATCGCCTCCATTTGTAATGATTGAAACTGCCCTCGACTGTTACTAGAAATACAGTAAAATGTTTGCAACTCGAATTCTGACACATTTGCCCATCTCTACAACTAAGCACATAGACTTAAATCTAATACTAATGCACGGCAAAATAGAGAAAAAGGTTTTGGATCTTACCGCACTCCTTTCAGATAAGTGTAGTGGGTGTCCTTTTTCTTTGCAAGGTGCAGGCAGTTGAAGAGTGGCTGGGATCCCACTCTGCCACCTAGTTAAACTTGAAACTGGATATCTTCTTGCCGCACTGATCTAATAAAGTCTTACACCAGACATAGTGTAATAAGGTGGTTTATTTGCAGGTTGCAAACGCACAATGTTTCGGTTGATCTCCCTTCCTCAGGCGAATATTGCACCTGGGGAAGGGAGATCCCTGAAACACTGTGCGTTTGCAACCTGCAAATAAACCACTATATTACTCTATGTCTGGTGTAAGACTGTATTAGATCAGTGCGGCGAGAAGATATCCAGTTTCAAGGCAAAATAAAGATGGAGGAACCACATACAGTATACTGCTATACGTGATGAAAGAAGACTACACGAATGAAATATTATGCCACAAAGCAGGACAGGCAGAATGCTATAGTGCAAGTAGCTGATGTAAGCTAGAAGTAGTCTTAATATTTAGTCTCAGTACAGTAGATCAACGTGAATTTGGCTCCATCCTTGCAGATGAAGCAGTTGCGGACATACACTATAACAAAGGACAGATCCAGTAATTAATCTCTAATAGTGTGAGCAGTCAAAAGATGAGTTGTAGGAATAGATGGATGCAGCTCGACAGACAGATTGATACAGTAGATAGATTAGGTAGACAAATAGCTACCATAGATAGACAGATACAGTATATAAATTAGGTAGACAGACAGATAAAGTAGATAGATTAGGTAGATAAAGTAGATAAATTAGGTAGACAGATACAGTGTATATATTAGATAGACATATAGAAAGAGTAGATAAACAGATAGATACAGTATATAAATTAGGTAGACAGACAAATAGATTAGATAGACAGATACATTATATAGACAGATACAGTAGATAGACAGATACAGTAGATAGGTAGGTAAATAGATATAGTAGAGACATTAGGTAGACAGATAGATACAGTAGATAGACAAATAGATTAGATAGACATACATTATATAGATAGATACAGTAGATAGACAGATACAGTAGACAGGTTAGGTAGACAGATACAGTAGATAGATTAGGTTGATACAGTAGATAGACAGATATATACAGTAGATGGATTAGGTAGATAGATACAATATATACATTAGGTAGACAGATACAGTAGATAGATCAGATAGACAGATAAATTAGGTAGACAGATAAATACAGTTGATAGATTAGATAGACAGAGATATATTAGGTAGACAAACAGATACAGTAGAAAGATAGATACAATAGACAGATTGATACAGTAATAGATTAGGTAGACAGATATATAAAACAGTGGATAGATATTTACCAGTTACTATGTAATGGAAAATCGGGTTACTGTCTAGAACTGTGTCAACAGGGGCCCCAGGATTTCCCCATCCCCATTTTTGCATACTGTACCTGAATTTTAATAGTGCATATCATTTACATATGTGCACCACTGACAACATCCACACTCTGCCTCTAATACCACCCCTAGTATAATGTTTTCCTTTGTGAAAAAGAAGTTGACGCACACACCACAAAACACAAGTATTAGCTCTATACAATGCTGCACGGAGATGTAGTAACTTGCTATTCTTCTCTGAGTCTGGTTTGCGACTTGTAGAGACGCTTTATACATAGCCACCATACACCCAATGTATCAAGGTCTTTGCTCCATGTTTCCCCTTGTACCTTGCAACTTGGAGAGTGTAGACTGGAGGAGTTATTATGAGATGTACTGTATCAAACTGTGCACAACTGTGCAACATTGTTCTCCCTTCAATCTGCATCACAAAGTCAGACAGGTGTAAGGTGGTGTAACGTTCTGCCTTCTAACAAACTGCACCAGAGGTAACAAATCATGTTTACGTTTGGCGCTCTGTGATCAGAAAAATACACTCACTTTTTAGTACATACACCCCTATAACAATAAGATAACAATAAAACAATATTAATGACTTTTGATAGACCCTCTGGGATCCACAACATGGACCATGTTTATGATTTTAAAGCAGTAGTCCAAGCTATCAGTTTTTTTTTAATTTAATTTCCCCGACCCCTCTTTAATATGTGCATCAATACAATTCACACAATAAGTAATTGGCCAAGTTGCTGATCGATTCGTTCTCCTGTGATCAATCGGCGAAGATTCAGATCGGGGGTTCACTAAATGGCTGTCAGTGCAGCAGAAGAGGACCAAACATGCAAAGTTCTGTGGGGAAGATCATGTGACAAGGCAGTCACTAGATACAATTGGTGCACTGCTAGAGAGAGGGCATGGCTCAAAAATGGTGTACCAGTGTCTGTTTCAGAAGTGGAAGGGATGTGACTTTGTAAATGGTTGCTATAGAAACAAAAAATGTTTGTTACATTATAACACATTAAAAATGTTATTCAGAGTTGTTTAAAAAAAATGCTACAAGTATTTTCTAGTAGTACAGAACTGATTTATTAAAAAAAAATACATGTAAGATATTGCTTGATCTGCAGCTTTCATTTATGTGTATACTGTATATGAATTTAATTTATACATTTATATTTGATCCCTACCTTGTGTGTACTGGCTCATTACACTAGCTTTCCTAGTATAATATTTTTTTTCTAACACATTATTCAATAGCGGAATCTTCTCTGAATGTGGTCAGCGCTCATTGGCTAGGATACAAAGTACAAAGATAAAATACAGTACAAAGATGCAATAATCACTGCAATCCTCAATCTCCCAGGAGCATGCAAACCTTGTTCAGAGAATTTAATTTAGCGAGGGGATTATTGCTTTTGGGCAAGATGGGGGCATTTTGTGTTGAGCAAACCAACAATGGCCAAATGCACTAAACACTGATGCGAACATCACACCCTGATCTAGATTTAATTGTCATTGGCTTGAATGGCAGTCAACACCGGATCAGAATGACGTACACCCCCATCGGTGCTATGTGAAAGCCCCAATGTACTTAATTCCTTTGTTAGCGTCTCTCAATAATCAATAGAATATGCAGTTGTGTTTGGGCAAATGGGTTAAAACTATATGGATAGTGGAAACACAATTGAGGTATACTATATATATTTGAAACATAAAGGTTCTCCAGTCTTTAATTAGACTGGATTGTTTAGGAGCTGACAACAACAAGTCTGGAGTAACACCCACTATGCATGAACGTGTAGGAAATGGAGGGTCTTTGGGGTCTGAACACCTTATTCCTTTAGAGACCCCCAAATCCTCTGATTTTTGGACATAAAAAAGGATTTCTTTTTAAACAAGATTATTTTAACGTCTACTGTATAAAGACGACAGTGATCTAACATATGACAGCTTCTCAATGTGAGATTCGAGAATGTGATACCATCTATTTTTCAGCTCCACTGCTTAAACATAAGGAATATTTCGGCAGCAGCTGGCTTGATTTCAACATGTAACAGTGTTCTTGCATTTAACGTATAATGCTAGGCAATGGACTGAAGAAAATGATTTGTCAGAGGCACAAATGAACCTGCTTACAAAAGATTTTCAAAGCCTTGTTTAGCTTTTTGTGTGTCGCTTATATAAAGGAAAAGCTGAGGCTCTTAAAACAAGAGTAATTCTTTAATGGAAATGGCACAGCTAAATCCAAGCTTAATGGTGATTTAAAGGTAAAAGTGTACATTGGATAAATCAAATGGTTGCCAAAGTAAGCCAGTATTGTGGTTATTTCACTTATTGACAATGGATGGGGTGACCCACAGGTCACTGCTGTGTTTAAAACACTCTTTGATGCTTTAAACTGCAGATGTTCTGATTTTGGACATGGGCTTGAAAATGGATTGTATAAAAAGGCGCTGTATCTCCCGGAAACTGCTGCTGACTTTGGCACTGTCACAGCTTAGTGAATAACCCACAAAGTGTCCAGGTTGTGCAAGTGGGGCAATATTAGTGCAAGAGGCAACACAGAAAAAAATACCACTATTTTCAATGGGATGCCCCCCCACCTCCACCCTGATAAATCCTGGTGTTGTTTTTGGGGCTGCTTTGCAGCTAGAGGATTCTGGTTAAACCCTGCGTTAGTGTGTCACTTTTAAAGTAGCACTCCTGATTACACCTTAATGTTTAAAAAGAGGGGGGTCTCCGGAGCTGAACCGCGTTGATTTCAAGTCCGGGGACCCCCAGCTTCCCAAGATACAGGCATACCCCGCATTAACGTACTCAATGGGACCGGAGCATGTATGTAAAGCGAAAATGTACTTAAAGTGAGGCACGACCTTTTCCCCACTTATCTATGCATGTACTGTACTACAATCATCATATACGTGCATAACTGATGTAAATAACGCATTTGCAACAGGCTCTATAGTCTCCCCGCTTGCGCACAGCTTTGGTACAGGTAGGGAGCCGGTATTGCTGTTCAGGACGTGCTGACAGGCGCATGCGCAAGCTGCCGTTTGCCTATTGGGCGATATGCCCTTACTTGCGAGTGCACTTAAAGTGAGTGTCCTTAAACCGGGGTATGCCTGTACTTACCTCGGAAGGGAGTGCCAGTATACCTGTGCAGTTTAAATGTCCCGCATCATGTGGGCCAGTAGGAATCCGTAAGGCGGGACATCACGGCTTTCTGTTGAGACGCAGGACATTTAAAGCTGCCATATTAATAGCCCCTACTAGCCCCGCCTGAGCTGCTACTGGCACCCCCTTCCGAAGTAAGTATTTCAGTGAATCCATTCAGAAATGAATCCAGTTCAGCTCCGCAGACCCCCTGCTACAACCCTATATTTAAGAAAAAGTGATGCAAGAGTGCCTCTTTAAGCTTCCAAATTCCTTTCTGGTAGGAATATCCACAGTTTGAAATATTTGCAGTGTTTTACATTAGATTATCTCCTTCAGTGCCAGAGGGTGCTGCCCCCTCATGGCTGTGGACTCTCCGGCACCAGCGATCACGCAATCACTCATGCTCCCATTTAAATCAAGGAAAGAGAATGTCCCCCTTCCGTTGAGTTCACGGCCGGTGCTCCTTTGAATAGGGTGACCAGATGTCTCAGTTCAGCCGTGACAGTCCCGTTTTTTAGGGCCCTGGCCCAACTTTTTGGGGTGTCGTCTCGGTTTTAAAATCCAGTTGGCTGCGTATGCGCGATCGGCACTTGCCGACCACGCGGGTGCGATAATCGCTTACCGATCACGTAGGCACTCGAGCAGCGCATGTGCGGTCGGCAAGCACTATTCGCGCATGCGCAGTCAACAAGAACCGACTGGGCATGCATGACCTTTGTCCCATTTTTTGTTGGGGCAAATATGGTCACACTACCTGTGGATCTATGCCAAGAAAATGAGCCTAGTGCCACAATGTACAGGGTATGTCTTCCAGGCTTGTGCCAGCCTTCACGACTTTCACTGTACGTTCATATGGCACTAAAGGGGTTAATTGATGCTTTGCGTCAACTCTTGTGCTCTTTAAATTTGGTATGTATCAAGTAACTGTGCACCATGACATACACGGCGGCAAACACGATTTTATATCTCTATTGAGCGTTGCGTAACAAAAACAAGTTACATTTAATTTACGACGCAAATATAAAGCGAAATATTTCTGCCGATACACAGGCCTCACTGAGAACGCCAAACTAAATAAACAACAAACCTCGCTCGTTTTGATCCTTGGTGGATGACAACGGAGAGAAAAGATTTCTAAGGTTTCAAAATGTCTGTATACTATTAATTTCATCTTTCATGTTGGTCCTCCCTTCCCCCCCCCCCCCAACAGGTCAGGGTTTCAGGATATCCCGGCTCCAGCACAGGTGGCTCAATCAGTCCCTGCTTCAGCACAGGGGGCTCAATCAATCTCTGCTTCAGCACAGGTGGCTCAATCAGTCCCTGCTTCAGCACAGGGGGCTCAATCAGTCCCTGCTTCAGCACAGGGGGCTCAATCAATCTCTGCTTCAGTACAGGTGGCTCAATCAATCCCTGCTTCAGCACAGGTGGCTCAATCAGAGGCTCAGTCTTCAACTGAGCCTCTGATTGAGCCACCTGTGCCGAAGCTGGGATATATTGAAAACCTGACCTGTTGGAGGGGGGGGGGGGGTGGGAGAGGGGAAACTGGAGTTGACCACCCCGGCTTTAAAGTGATCATACCCTACAATACATCTCAAAAATATAGTATGAAAACAATCTTGTACAGGCAGGATTACACATGACAATGTCTGCAACTGTACCAGCAGCTACGGATTTATCCAAATCTCCAGGGAACCTATTTGAAAATAAGATGCTTTTCTTCTTCTTACAATATTTTGAACCGTATAAATATAACCTACAGTAGCACGGCGGTGTTTTTTTTGTTCTTGTGAAATAACAATGCACGGTTTGAAGATCCTTTTTTTTCCCCCTTCTTCTTCCAGGAGCTGAAGATAACACATTTGCTGTGTGCATTCTCCCTGACCTTTTTCATTTCATTCCAGGTGCTGTTGTCAGGATTGATTGGTGTTGTCGCATGGAAACGGCCCCTCTCCCTTGTAGTAAGTAACGGCGGCGTCTTAATTGTGTCAGGAAGAGTTTTGTTCGTATACTTGGGCAGCTAAACAGATAGTCTCGGATTCCAGCAACATGGTTTGTTTGGGGTTGAAAACATTTGTTCTGTTATCTCGTACACACCAAAAATTGCCCAGTCTATGAGTCAAATGCGAAACTGCTTAACAGGGTCATTATATATAGTCTGAGGCGGAATATCCACGTTGTCTTCAGTGGCTTCTTCTGCCAATAGAGAATGAGACCCTAAATCACTACAGGTTTACGTTTTTGACTCCTTGAATGCTAGATGGGCTTCCTTGGCAGTGAAAGACATTTCAATCCGTAGCACAGCACCCTATGGATGTAGTGTTGATGTTCATATCAGCCATATGAAATTGGGAACAGCTTCTAGCTGGGAGAGAACTAGTCTTTTCATTTGAATCCGTTTGCAATATTTATTTCATGTAGGCTTGACATATCCTAAAGTGTAGTAATAGCTGTCGCTCATATAGAGAAAGCGTAGGATTTCTGTAGTATACATACCAGTATATGAGTCATAGGGTCCTATGCATTAACACAGGGGTGTGCAAACATTTTGCTCTGCGCCCCCTCCCTGCGACCCACTTACCTAGTCTGAATCTTCAAATGATGCTGCGGGGTCATGAGACGTGACGCCCAAGCCGACTGATTCTGTAACTGCCATGCCTCCCACCCAAAAATGTGTTGTTTTGAATTCTTTTTGACGCATCCTTCATGTTCAATACCTGATTGATACAATTTAAGGGGGAAAAAATAATTATTTGTATTTTTTATTATTATTTATAACTACCGTAGTATTCATTTTGTGGTGCACAGAAATGTTCATTTTTTATATACATACTGTACCATTAACATCTATGCACCAAAACACATGGGGAAAAAATTATTTTTGGTGCGCAGCTGGATACATTTCCACTTTGTTCATGTATGTGCAAGAGCGCAACTTAAATGATGATGGACATGTGCCACTCTTGAGTTTTGCACATACTGTAAGTCCACATACTGTATAATCCAGGTAAATCCAACACTTTCTGAAGCCACATGCTAATATTTTATTGTCAATTTGGACAGGGCCATCTTATCCGTGGCTTTTTCCTTATTACTGCAACCCACGGAATCCTTGCTGATTATGAGTTTGACATGCATTTGGTAAAGATGGTAGCGCACGGTGGAAATACTGTAGCTCAATGTGAACTGTATTGCAGACAGTGCATTTCCTAGAATAGCCCAAGGTACACTGGAATGAGCATTGCTATCTCCTTAGACACGGAGTAGCTGAGCACATAGCTTGTCTGTTGAAGCCATTCATATCTGCTGCACTTTGATCCCCAGTAGTTAAAAAGACCTGGAGAAAAAGTAGCTACATTTATTTCCTACAAGCTTCATCATTCCCCTGCTGCTCGGGTATCTTTAAAACTCTAAAGGATTCCTTTGAAAGGTACTTTTTCTCTACGTGTTCTGCACTAATGTATCTTTCTTTAAATGTGCCATATATATATATTGCCATGTTTTTTTCTCAAACACATTTTTGTTGATGATTCTGAAGCCGCTTGAAGGCGTATTACCTTTTTGTATCTGTTTGTGCATGTCTGTCCTTATTTGTACGTTTATGTAATGATCAAATCTTTGTACCCCCCATTGTACTGCTCTACGGAATATGTTGGCGCTTTACTGATACGCGATGATGAGAAACAATGATAATAGTATACAAGAGCAGTTATTGCTGGTGTGCAATAGACCAGGGGTTCTCAACTCCAGTCCTCAAGACCCCCCTGATTGTAGCTTTCTACGATATATTTCTTAAATGCATTTTAAAGGAGCAATTCATGGAATATCCTACATGTTAAATACTTACTGCATAGATATATTTTTTAATTATTCAACTCTTAATGCCATTTTTAATGAGTCTTTGCATAATGGGCTTTAGCCCACCTCCCCAGCAGAGCAAGGTCTTTGCAAGACTTGCCTGTTTGTGATAATTCGCTGCCAATATTCCCAGCAGTTTGAGCTGCACACTGTAACAATAGACAATACTACCTTGGTAATTTAAGAATACATTGTAGCTTCAGAGTTACACAAACTGAAGGATTGATTGAAACTGAAAGGCAGCCATTAAGTGAACATACAGTAAAGGTGATGTGGTGCTCAAGCATGAAATCCCATCAGGTTATAATGTGAGAGGAACACTTCTGGGACATAATACTATTCAAACCTAGAAAAGGGCTCCAGTTGCCCTGAAGGCAGGGGTAGATGCACAAAAACACCCCCCCTAACCTCATTGGGCTGGCCCCAGGTAAGTACTCACGAATGTGTCACCAGTGGTCCTCTCAGTCTGCGTGCTGTTGCCAATAGGGAGAAATCCAATGCAATGTGGGTTGGTGCAACGCACAGCAAAAAAGGTGATGGCAGGTCTGGCAAAAATATTTCTTTATTGTAGGGACATAAAAACAGAAGGCTGCAACCTTCTACGCGTTTCGTGCAGACAAATTGCACTTTATCAAGAAGTGTATTAACATGGTATACAACACACTATATATAGGGAAAGTCTGCCGATTTGGCGCCAAAATCACTAATTGGTAACCTCATGCTAATTAAACATATGATATATAGCTGTGTAAGCATCATAAGGGCGGCTAAATACCTGTTAACACTGCGAGAAAGCCGCCTCCAAACACACCTGCTCGGTGACACGCACCGCAGGGCAATGGAGGACCAAATCTCGCGAGATGCGCCTCAAGCAAGCCACGTTTTTTCGCGCATACGCAGATCAAAATACTCAATGATCAGTCTCAGATCCCGCGAGTAATACCACCAAGGTCCTAAGTACTAGCGCATGCGCCCACATGCTCTGGTTGTAACTTGGACACAAACTAAATGAAAATAATGTGTGACCACCCACGCAACAGGGATGTCTGTGGGAATGCCTAATAAACCTACAGACACCCATAGACCTACCCCATTGAGCGGGTGGGGGGGGGGCAGGACGGGGGGGGGGGAAAGGAAGGGAGGGGGAAAAGGGGGGAGAGAAGGAAGGGAAGGAAGGAAGGGGGAAAAAGGAGAATGGGAGAAGGGAAAAGGGAAGGGAAAAACGGGGGGAGGGGAAAGGGGAAAGCCAGGGAAAAGGGGAAAAAGGAGAAAGAAAAAGGGGGGAGGAAAAAGGGAAAGGGATGGGGAAACACACCAATCCTGAAATATATTAAAGGTCCAAGTTGAGAGCCCAATCAGGCAGACTGTACCCTATATATGCAAAACATACATTGATTGTGAACTTAAAAACAAAAAGATATATAATCAAACAGAATAAAACATTTTTTAAATCTAACTTATACCTATATTAAAAACATATGAGCAGCCTTCATGAAGTACAGAGGATAACTACTAAATTGATTGTACATATAGTTTGTTTACCAAATCATGAAAAAAGAAGAGCCATATAAAGTGACACATATTTAATTTATCCAAAAATGAGAATGCGGTTCTACTTAGAGAATGTGTTCACATTGCACTTATATTGTTTGTAATTACAAACGCACTAATTTCATTCAATCCAAACCCTTATTTGAATATTCATTTGTTGTAGACTGATTAGTCAAAACAGGGATACAAAGTTATTATTGTTAATGAACACAAGACAATGGTGACCTCGGAGAGGTAAGACTATGCATAGTACTGAAATATCTGACAATGATTCACTTCAGAAAATGATTAATGCTCCATTCAATGTTGATTCCATCTGGAAAACGGGTTTTTAGCATGAAGATCCAGAATGACTCCCTGCAATCTAACCGTTGTACCAAGTCACCGCCCCTCATTTTGGGTAGAATTCTCTCAATTCCCATAAAGGAAAAACTCTCGGTGCCACCCTTGGCACATTCTGAAAAATGCTTGGAAACCGGGTGCGCCAAGTCTCCTCTCTTGATGAACAGTGTTAGGAATAGAACAATGGTGCTCACAGTGCTGTGTGTGTGCTTCTGAGGAAAGGGAGAACACTGGGTATTAAGGTATCATTTGGTTGTATACTCAGTCCATAAAGATGGGGGGGGGGGGCACCAGAAAGCCCTGAAGGTTGGGGAAGTTGCCCTAGGACACCCTCCTTCACCTCATTGGGATAGCTCCTCTCTTGATGAGTCTGAAATGCTCTTGCATTCTAATCTTGAGGGACCTTGTTGTCCTTCCGACATATCTCTTCCCACAGCCACAGTTGATCACATAGACCACAAAGGATGTATTACAATCAATAAAATTATTAATGTTGAAACGTCTATGCGGGCTGTGGGAAAAGACACATCTGGAGGGTTTCATATACCGACACATGCTACAGTTGTAAATACTTACTGCATAGATATATATTTTAATTATTCAACTCTTAATGCCATTTTTAATGAGTCTTTGCATAATGGGCTTTAGCCCACCTCCCCAGCAGAGCAAGATATTTGCAAGACTTGCCTGTTTGTGATAATTTGCTGCCAATATTCCCAGCAGTTTGAGCTGCACACTGTAACAATAGACAATACTACCTTGGTAATTTAAGAATACATTGTAGCTTCAGAGTTACACAAACTGAAGGATTGATTGAAACTGAAAGGCAGCCATTAAGTGAACCCTGGTAAGCAGGATCTTAACTGATCAATCATGTGGGAACTAATCGATCGGCCAGTCTCAGCTGCAAACTGTAACAATAGTTAATGTTACCTTAGTAATATAAGGATACATCTGACACTCAGTTCAGGAGATCCAGTATATTTGTATGAAATCGTAAGTGTCTGGGAAGGTTAAAATGAAGCTTTCCCCAGAGCCCAGTGCAGTCTAAAGCTGGGGTGCGCAAACTGGGGGGAGCAATACTTTTTTTGGGGGGGGCGGCGTTTACAGTGAGAGCGCGAGGCCTCTGTAATTCACTTATCCAGCTTCAGTTCACGCGTTTCCATGGCAATGCAGTGTCATTTGACGCCCGTTGCCGTGGAGACGCGGCATCAAACGACGCGGCGGGTCATGGGACGTGTCATCACATGACCAGGCGGCGAGATTTGACGCCACAATAGAGGTAAGGAGGGGGCACAACACAGGGGGAGAACAGGCAGGTGGGGGCGCAGCACCGGAAGTTTCCACACCCCTGGTCTAAAAGTTACCATCGAGAACGAATCGATCTACAGCTTAGGAAATTAGTTTTCAATAAAGGTAATCAAAGGTTTTATATATTAAAACAAAAAAATATATATATATTTTTTTAAAGTGCCGCTTGAATTGCCTCTTTAAGTCAGGCACAATTACACTACTTTTTTACGCTTCTGAGAGAAACTGAAGGATGCTGGCAGCAAAAAAGGCCTGTGTCTCTTCCTGACAACTTCTTTTTATGGTCCTGGTGAAACCCACTTGAGAAACTCCAAGAAACACAGTTCTAATATAAGTGCAGTATAAAAGAGGTTGTAGGTTGGCACCTACGAGAGCTTCTTCAAGACGCCTGTAATTCACAAATGTAGCACGAGGCAATGAAAGTGCTGTCTTATGAATCCTCTTAGGACTTGTTTTCATGAAATAACCCATCTAGAAAGTGCACAAATGGCATTTTCTGTAGTGGTGGATATGATACATCCCGGTAGAAATGTCTCTTATTGTGTAATGACTTGACCATTTTGCCATTCCATATTTAACCAGGTGGTTTTATGCAGCAAGTGATAAAATAAAACGGTTTGTATTCCGTGCACATCTGTGGAATCAACTCGTTCTTATCTCTTTCATTTTGTCTGCAATTGCAATAATACACATAATGTGCTATTCTGACTAGGCTATACCGTCAATAACTATAATATATGTATTTCTTCTGTGCAGTGGCTTCCACTTGTCTTTTTTTTTAACAGCACAGGATCAAAATAGCTAGTGAAATAAAATGCTTCCAAAATCACAGTATTTTGCTTCCTCATTATCTTTACAGTGATTGCCAAGCGTATTGTCTGAGAGGCTGGAAAACAAAGATAAAAATAGAATTTTATTGAAAAGAATCAGAGGGTAAACGTGCGTTTTAGCCGTGAAATGAAGACATGATGTGTATGGTCTTTCACTTATATGTTCTAATATAATTGATCTTCGTGTTTGCACCAATGTTGCACTAAATGGGGCCTGGCATGGTGCTTATCAATCAAGTGGCACAAGCCAATCATGAAATAATTGATGGTATTGCTAAATCTTGAAGCCTGATATCTTTCTATGGGTGATGAGCATTGGGGATCAGCATTTCTTTTATGCAAAACTGCTTCTCATAAATAATGAAAGCAAATGTGGGGTAAAGACGGTGGACCTTATTTATTAAGACGTGCTGGAAGTTGGGTCGCTTTAAGGCACTGGTATAAAGTATTGGGCGCAGTATAAGCCAGTGGGCTCTCTTGTGCCCAACCCCTTGAGCCTTAACTCTGAAAGTGAAAAATAATACAACAAATACATTTTGGGGGTATGTAGTTATGGACCAGGAGGGGGGGGGGAAGAGGGGGCTATGTGGGTATGGTCCTGGGCCGGGGAAAGGAGGCGGTATGGGCTGGGGGGCAGCGAAGGCCACAACAAAGGCAGCGAGGGAGCTAGTCTACCTATCTGCAGCCTTGTAGGATGGGGGGTGGGGGGCCTGCTAGAGAACAGTGGAGGGGCTTGCCAGAGGGGCCCCCCTTTAACAGACACCTTCGAGGACACCCTCATGCAGGCCCCCTCTGGCAGGCGTCTCTGTGGATCTGACAATATATGTTAGGGTTGATCCGGGTCCCTTGACTGACCAGGGTGAGCCCCTGATGGCGGTCCCAATTGCCCATCGGATAAAGGGACCTTGGCTTCTAAGTAAATAATGAGGTCTAACTCCTTTTAAATAAATATTGTTTGTGTCCTATCTGGAGACAATTTGCCATCCTTGGTCTCCCTCTATGCATTTTGGGGAGTATATAAAAGGTACCTGATGTGGGGGGTTGGGAATGAAGCCTCTGATCTAGGAGGGATGATCTTTTCAGCTTTTTTTATGCACATTTACTTGGGTTCTCCTGTAGTTTGCGGTAGTATCTACCATCGGAGAGTTGACTCTACTTCTTGAAGGGTGTCTGCTGTGATCACGATAGCTTCAGCATCCTGTTGGTTATGATAGCAATGTACGTGTTGTTCATTAGTGGTTGTTGGGTTGTTTCCATTCTGCTGTTTGTTGAGGATATTGTATGTTACTCTGTGTCTGAAGCTTTCTATGTATATCTCAAGTACAGTTATGCCCAGGTTGCCATTAGCCTTTCTTTCTTCTTCTCTGGATGTAGTAGCGTCCTGGTTTGTTGTCCTACCTGTCATGGATAAACTCCTCCAGGTGATATTTTCTAAAACACTCTTCCTTGTTACTCCACGCGCATCTCTTTTATGGACAATTTTATTATTTCATATCCATTTCATGTCCTGATGCAGGTCCCCATAGTGATTGTAATACTGTTGTTCATGGTGATGTAGATATTACTATTCATATTTCTTTTGTGTACACTGGTTTGTCATTACTTTAGAGACTGTCCTAAAGCAGGAATTCTACTTAACTAATGCTGCATCCCTGCTAGTGCTGAGCGCGCTGAGCGGGCGGCGCTTGCCGCGGTTACTTACGTATATAGATATATGTAAGTCCCCGCTCACATGGTGCACGCGCGCGCTTGTGCTCATGCACACACGCTAAGCGCTTAGATAAAAAAAATCTTACTTTCTAGCGCGCTCAACTACCCGCAATGCCCCCCCCCCCCCGCGTAAATGCAAGGACACCCGGCGCTCGTGCTTGGAGCGCTCTCCAAGCATGAGCGCGCTCAGCGCCAGCGGGGACTCAGCTTAACCCCCATTGTCTTTATAGCATGTAAGCCAGGGGTCCTTCAGAATTGAACCTTTCTATTTTCAGCTCCAGAGACTCTCGGTTCTTGAGAAACTAACCAGTGAAGTTACCAACACTACTTCCTGTTTTATTTATTAAAAAGGTATTTAAATGGCCATCTGTTAGGAAATCACAACTGATGACGTTGTGGCTTCCTATTGGCCTGCAAGACCCGCTAGATGTGGTAGCCATTTTATTTCCTTTGGAGGGAGATTTTAAACCGGTAACTTCACCAGTAAGTTTCTTGGTAACCTACTGTAACAGTCCAGAAGAGTCCCTGGTTTTCATCCTGTAACAAATAAAGAAGGGTAGTAAAAAAGAAACAAGCAGCTGAGTCTGCTGCTTCAAAGCGTTAGACAAAGCCCTTTTTTATTTCTTTTAAATTTCTTTTCCTTCTTTTTTTTTACCCAGGATGGAAGCAGGGGGTCTCCGGAGCTGAACCCCATTAATTTAAGCTCCTGGAACCCCCCGCTTCTTGAGATACTGTCTTCCGTAGGGGGTGCCGGAAGCCACTCCGCTCGGCTAGCAAGGATCACGTAGTGGCGGAGTTCCAAGGCTCCCGCACCCTGCGGGCCAATAGGAGGCCGTGACGTCATCAGGTTCGGCTTCCTATTGGCCCGCGTTATATGGGAGCTTTAAACCCCTGTTAGCTGAGCTGGAGCAGCTATTGGCACCCCCTACGGAGGAACGTATCTCCAGAAGCAGGGGGGAGCCCAGAGCTGAAATAAATGTGGTTCAGCACTGGAGAATCCTTGCTTCAATCCTGTGTAAAAAAAAAAAAAACATAATATTAAACAATACACATTATTAAAAAAAAATAAGTGCCTGGATTGCTCCTTTAAGTTTATGTATTTTAGTTAGAAAAAGGCAAAATGAAAAGATACTGCAAGCTTATTCAAAAATAAGAATATTCAAAGAAAAATGAATGTATATCTAAGCCAGGGGAGTGCGCGGGGCCTCTGTAAACACTGCGCCTCTGCAGACAATCTCGCGTCCCCTAGTTTGCGCACCGCTGATCTAAGCTACTGTACAACGAATAATGAAGCATTATATAAGGAAACGTGACCCGATTTTAGATAGTATTCCAACTCCTCTCTTTCTAAACCCCCACAAAAAACAAAGTTCCTGTGAGTTCCCCACAAAAATAATCTTGATAATATCACAGATAACAAAATCTGTTTTACAAGTGTAACATTATATGATGTGAAAAAGCAGAAGCGTTTTTATTGATGACGTCCCCTGCAAACCTGAGGAAGGGGTGTGGTCAGCCTCTTCATTTCCAGCCCGTTGCTTTGTTTTATTTTGATTTTGACATAAAGATGCCGCCTAGTAGCATTGAAAAATATTTTGTACACAAAATACACATGTAGGATATTGCTTGGTCTGCGGCTTCAGCACTTAGAATTAGGAGCCATTAAACTCTGAAGAATCTGAAGCAAACATAGAATATTGGTTGAACAATTGGACTAACGAGAAATACGAAGCAGACTGTTGATTCAGTTCATTAACTTCTATAATCCTGTGATGGATCACGCTTTGTTACATCCATCTGTGGGTTGATGTCTATGGAGATTTTTTTTTGTCCTGGCATACATATATATGGATGTACTTTTGGAAAGCAAATCATACATGAAACTTTTTCCGAGCTGGCACCCACTGGCAAAAACCCTTCTTCACAAAGCCGGACCGTGCTCGCTGGGCTTGAACAGACAATAGCATGCAATCAGTTTTACAGCTATCTAGTATTCAGGTCCTTTACATGGTTGCTAATTTATTATGCTGTCCATGGCCACCGACAGGATTACTGGGGCCCATGACTATAGTCTGGATCTGGGACCTGTGTTATTGAGTGAGGTTTCTGCTCCCCCGTGTTTTCAGCCCTCCGTCACCTCTATCACACTCCTCCCTCTGTCTCATTGCTCCCCCCTCTTATTCGCCCCTCTCTCTTCTCCCCTATCTCTCTCACCTCCCCGTCTTCTTTCAGAACAACCCTATCCACCTCATCTTTCAGACTTCTCCACTCTTCTCTCATCCCCCCTGGGCCCTAACTATGGAGCAGGGTGTGTGGGGTCCATCTGGGGCCCTACCTGTCGGCGGAGAAGGGCCCACTCAGATTGCCGATAGTGGATGTTGTGCCTGACTTATGGCAGGGTCTACTGTCCGACTTCGGATTGCCTGGCTGGCAGGCCCCCCTCCACTGCCTGTGCTCCCCCGTGTCGGCAGCCCTGACGCTGTTTATAGTGTGTTTCTTCCGTAAGGCATATCATTCATCACTTTATCATTGTGTATATGGAGTTGAATTCACAATGGAGATCAGTGTAGACTACAGCTTTCAATATTCTTTCCCATTTCATTTTTACTTAATTTTTAACTTTTAATATATTTGTTCGTGTCCTTTCCAAAGCTGTTTTTATTGCTCAAATCTGATGCTTCGTTCAGGACATATAAGCATGACAAATATTACTGTAGGTGTCTGGGACTCGGAGTCTACAATAAAGCTCTTCCCAAAGCCCAGCACAGTGTAAAGGTTGTTATAGAATCCTCAGATGCTAGAGTTAAGGAAAATAAGGTTTTTGATACTATACACAGCTCAACCCCTTATAACTCTGTGCTTGGGGTCCAAAGAGTCACATTGCGCTATAAGCGGATCGCGTTAGAAATAATGTACAATTGTATGCACTGTACAATAAAGTATTTAAGACACCTACAATTGTGTTGTAAAGTTTTCATAAATACGAAAATTGGGAGCCACGCTTGCATCGCGTTATAAGCGGATTCGCGTTGTAACGGATCGCGTTGTAACGGGGTTGAGCTGTATATATTTTTAAGAACAAGACATACTGGGGGCAAAATCCTAATTTAATACGAGTTACATTTATATGGGTTTCTGATGGGACGGGAGGTAATGGAACTGGAGTAATAATACATTGAAAGCGATCTGCCGTTGAATACATTCTCTAGCGTTTTAATGACTGTTTAATACTTTAAGATGTTAAATAGCTCGCAAACTGAGATCTTAAAGCCTTGCTTGAAAAACACAATGGCATACAGCAATTAATATACAACGTCTACTGCCTGTACTAACGGATACTGTAGCTAGTGGTTAATCCTAAACTGATGAAAGATGCTGACATCAATGCTATAAAGCACTTGTTTTTTTTCTCAGTTGAAAAGGACTTGCAAAATATGTTTGAAAATCAATGTTGGTTTTTTTTCTGAACATGAAAGCTATTGGATGATATCACAGTAAAAATATTTAATCGGGTGGAAAAAGAGAATAAAAAGGCAATTTGTTCATCTAAGTGGGGTTAGGGCTTTCATTCAAACCCCTAAAAGTAATAAATTGCTAGTACAACATCTAAAATGTAGTGCGTAGAAAAAGATAGAACAGCAAAGGGCATTATCGGTGTGTCAAATGTCCGTCATAGAACAATAAAGACGGAGAACGTGATTTAATGCAGGGGTGCGAAAACGGGGGGGGTGAAATTTCCTGGGGGAGGGGCGCGGAGCTTACAGAGGCCCCACACTCTGCCCCACAACATTTAAATTAGATGCCGTGGGAGCGCGCGAGGCCTCAGTATGTCACTTGCCTAGTCTCCGGCGGCTTGTGGCGACGCGTCACCATGGCAACACGGCACCAAATGACGTTGTGACGTAAGAAAACGCCGGAGAAAAAGTGGGAGGGGGTGGCGAGCAGATGAAAAGGTTTGCATACCCCTGATTTAATGGATCTAATACGAATCCAAGTGGGGCTGTGACTGAATTCAGGGGGTCATATAAAACTCTGATTGTGGGTATCAATACTTCACTTACGGGATAGAGGAGGGGAGAACACCCTGCTCAGCAGGTAAATGTCGAGTCCGGTGGTTCCCCTCGTCCCTGGAGAATGTGCCCGGGAGTACACTGTGAGCTGACGGATAAAGCGCCCATTGGAGCGAAACGCGTAAGAGGTATATTTGCCCGTTCCCCCAGCTATTTTTATGCTCACACGAGCTCAATTATATTCTTTTCTTATACTATTCTGGTGCTTTAGCCTTATTCAATTTTGCAGTTCTCCGCCTCTCCCCGTTTCTTCGTGGATTTGTCACTTTAAAATGTAGTGCAGTTAATCATTTTGGGCTGGTGGGTGTATTTTTGTGGACTTGACTGAACTACAATAGATGAAGCTTGATAGGCAGCCAGACTATGAGTAATATGACTTTGTGCTACCATGGCTACACTTGCAGCTTTATTTCAGACCCTACTCTTTCGTTCCCCTTTGTCTCTCACTGCAGACAGGGCAAGCGGTTGTGCGTTGGCACAAGACTCACACCTTGGCAAGTGACATTTTTGTTTTCGTTTTTAAGATATTAAAAAAAATAAACACTATGGAAAAATGCAGAGTAAGGATTTTATAGGTCTTCAATAGGATCATTTCTGTGCTCAAAATACACTTACAGTATACTGTATATTGCTTTGTGTAGAAAAATAGGAGTCTGCTCAACTGTTCTCAACAAGTTGCCTTCTGCATTGTATTGTTGCAATTCATCATGTTCTGTACATTATAAAAGTTGCTGTGCTCTATAATATGTCATTTTTTTTTAGTGAAGAAACCTAGAATTTGACAGCAGATAAGAACCACTTGGCCCCAGTCTCTGCCCATTTTGTTATCTGCTGTAAAACCTCAGATCCAATTTGTTCTTTGGCTTTCTTTTGTATTGAGGATGCCTCATGGCGATCCCAAGTATGTTTGAATTCTCTTACTGTATTAGCCCTTAGCACCTCTTTTTTGAGGCTATTCTACGAATCCATCACCCTTTCTGTAAGGAAGCACAGATGCAGCAAGAGATGCAAGAGAAGACGTCCTCTGGCGCCCGGGTCAAGAGAAAAAAGGAAGACAAGAAGAGAAAAAGAAGTACGTAAAAGACAAAATAGGGGAGCACAGAATTAATAATACAAACATAAATTCTACTCAATGAGGGTTTAGTAGCCAACTATGGATTGGCCAATAAATTAACCAACCCACCACAAACACAAAAGTGCACAAGGGTTAAATACCACAGTCAATGCACTTTCTTGATGCTGCAATGGGAAAGAAAGGGATAGTGTAAATTATATATATATATATATACATATATATATATATATATATATATATATATATCTACTTACACGGCCATGTGTAAGCAACAATGGCATCAAAGGTTTCTTTATCCCTCTGTTCAGTAGGTGCCTTCGTGGTAGTTCCCACTGGGTCCTCCAGTGGGTGTAGATAATGGGACCCCCTCGTCACGAGATTCACTCCCGCGATCAATTATAAGGCATGAAAAGTGTGTCAGGTAAAACGCCAGGTATTTAATAATAAAGTGAAAAATCCACACTTACATAGATAAAAAGTCCTAGGAGGCAAAAGCAGAGTCAATACACACTGCGGCAATGAAGTATCCCTGCTCCCGCGTCCAGTATACAGCTTTGGGACACAACTGAAGCCCAGACTGGATGGACGGCTACGGTGGCCTCCTTGGGTCAAAACACAGAGCTACGCGTTTCGCTGGCAATTCAGCTTCGTCAGGCTCGGATGTTCTTGATTCCTCCCAGTGTTTAAATAGACCCGCACTGATTGGTGATTAAGTAAATGATGTTCCATACAGCTTGATGTTGATGCCGACATGATCACTCAGGGCTACTTCCCTTTATATTGATAAACAAAATATATCGTGCGCAACTAATAAACCTCTAATATTATCAGTGATACAATGTGTATTAACATATACCCTTCTAATTTTTACTCAACTGGTAAAACCACAAAAAAACACAGTGAGAAAAAAATATATATATATTTTTTACATAACCGTGTAATGTGATGTAGAAAGCGTCTGCTGCTATTAAACAGGGGGTGGCTCGGCACCCCCCAAACACTAAAGATATGGAGGCAAAAAAACAGCGCACAACGCAAATAGTGAAGTATGAAAGTAACAAGTGTATATTAAAATAGGGGATAAATATTCTGCGTACATCAAGGTATTAGGACATAAACATTGAGTGTGTTAAACACACAAGTTACCACTCGGCGGCTGCTCATACAGGAGTCAGGAGTATGTTTCCCTTGGCAGGCGTCTGGGACAGCAGCTGCAATGCTTTTCCTTCCTAGGAACACCTCTGCATTCGGTCACCGTCTCTGTGGGAAACTCCCCTCTGGTCAGCTGGGCTCCAGACGGATCGAGCAATCTGCAGCCTGCAGACGCACTGGGAGGGTCCCCGGATTGATCAGTGAGGACCTCGGTGGTTCACAGAGCTCTCCGTTTAGTGTAGCCACAAGCAGGGGTGAACTGGCTGACTGGGAATGAAACTCCAATATGTCGCGCTGTTGCGGGACGCTGCGGAGTGACGTCACAGTGGCAATTTCAAAAGTACACCTGCAAAAGCGGAAAAAAGTCTCTAAAGTGCCCAAATTGCACACATAGGATAGAGTAGCAATAAAACACTTGGACCAATTTTATCCTACATGTTTCGTAGTCACAACTACTTCATCAGGGAATAAATTTAGCATTTCCCAGAGGTACTATATACCTCACAAACACATCCCATTGGTTAGCCAATTGAAAAATTAGCCAATCAGTCACCTGGGTACTGGGCTAGTCAGAGAGACTTGGGAAATGCAGACACCAGTTAAACAACACCTTTATTTAACAATGAAACTTAAAATACATCCTAGCATATAAAAAACATCATAAATAAATTAAAACGAATTCTGTAATAAAAGAAACACATGATTAGTATATTAAAAAATTGACAAAACATTATCAGCACAAGTAAAGAAGAAAAGAGATCACGTACTAGATTAAAAAGGACTATAGTAATTAATAAAGTGCCCAGATGTCAACATCTTCATTAAATGAAGATGTTGACATCTGGGCACTTTATTAATTACTATAGTCCTTTTTAATCTAGTACGTGATCTCTTTTCTTCTTTACTTGTGCTGATAATGTTTTGTCAATTTTTTAATATACTAATCATGTGTTTCTTTTATTACAGAATTCGTTTTAATTTATTTATGATGTTTTTTATATGCTAGGATGTATTTTAAGTTTCATTGTTAAATAAAGGTGTTGTTTAACTGGTGTCTGCATTTCCCAAGTCTCTCTGACTAGCACAGTACCCAGGTGACTGATTGGCTAATTTTTCAATTGGCTAACCAATGGGATGTGTTTGTGAGGTATATAGTACCTCTGGGAAATGCTAAATTTATTCCCTGATGAAGTAGTTGTGACTACGAAACATGTAGGATAAAATTGGTCCAAGTGTTTTATTGCTACTCTATCCTATGTGTGCAATTTGGGCACTTTAGAGACTTTTTTCCGCTTTTGCAGGTGTACTTTTGAAATTGCCACTGTGACGTCACTCCGCAGCGTCCCGCAACAGCGCGACATATTGGAGCTTCATTCCCAGTCAGCCAGTTCACCCCTGCTTGTGGCTACACTAAACGGAGAGCTCTGTGAACCACCCAGGTCCTCACTGATCAATCCGGGGACCCTCCCAGTGCGTCTGCAGGGGGCAGATTGCTCGATCCGTCTGGAGCCCAGCTGACCAGAGGGGAGTTTCCCACAGAGACGGTGACCGAATGCAGAGGTGTTCCTAGGAAGGAAAAGCATTGCAGCTGCTGTCCCAGACGCCTGCCAGGGGAAACATACTCCTGACTCCTGTATGAGCAGCCGCCGAGTGGTAACTTGTGTGTTTAACACACTCAATGTTTATGTCCTAATACCTTGATGTACGCAGAATATTTATCCCCTATTTTAATATACACTTGTTACTTTCATACTTCACTATTTGCGTTGTGCGCTGTTTTTTTGTCTCCATTCCCTTTATATTGCCTAGTGCTTCTGGATCAGACCCACACAGTGTTACAGTCCCACGGCTTGCCTCGGTGCCCCGAAAGCGTTGCTACATCTGAACTTGCAATATGTTTTTTTTAAACCCTGAATCGAGTGGCGGATTTAGAAACCTGTAGCCCTTAGGCACTTACCTGGTGTGGTGCTTCTCCTTCTTCAGCAGAAAATGACGCTGCGATGTCACATGGCATTTGTCGCTGAAGGAGAAGGGCAGCACGAATGAGGAGCGCGGCACGAAGGAGAAGGTAAGAACTGTGCAGAGGCCTCACGCTCGCCCCCGGTAATACCAATCAGCGGGGAAGAGAGTGGGGCCTCTGTATATTGGGGGGGGGGGGGGAAAGGACATTTGCCACCCCAAAATGTTGACTGTTGATGCAATGTTATGACTCCTTTACTCCCTGAGCCACTCCTTCAAGATATACAGGGTGTGTGTGTGTATGTATATATATATATATATATATATATATATATATATATACACACACACACACACACACACACACACACACACACACGCGCGTGCGTACATATATATATTGCCCTGATGAAGGTCCCATAAAGAGACTGAAACTTTGGATTATGTGAACTATAATACACAAATTTTGATACTACTTACCTGCATGGTGTATCTTTGTCAGCGCATGCCTGTGAAAGATGTCCTGGTTATTTTTCTGGCCTGTGTTTGTGTTTGTTTGTGCGTATACAGTATATATATATGTTAAACCAACAGAGAAAGCAACCTTATAAAAAGCACACGGACATACCTAATAAGTGTAAACAAAGAATTTTATTGAGGTGAATTAAAACAGGGGATAAAGTTAAAAGATGAGGGGGGCTCAGCTCTACCAGACAATGTGAGCCTTGAGGCAAGGGTCTAAACATAGAACCAAATCTGGCATGCACAGGACACAGGGAGCTCTGTAGAAGCACACCTGTGAAATGAATACCTACACTGAAAATAAGTATATCCACATTAGAACAATCACCATGCAATCGTAATGAAAGGTTGCATGGAGTGGAGACAAGGATAGTACAAGTAGCAATGTGAAATATACATCACCACTCAGTATGGGGTATCACGGGCAAATAAGTAAGTCAAAGCCTCCTGTCAGGAAAAAGGAGGTAGGGGCCCCCCTCAGAAGACTCCCACTCCAACGCGTTTCGACTTGAAACCATCTTCTTCTGAGAGTGGTGAGGGGAGAAATGAGCTAACATTTATAAATGGTATGGATGGAGTGAATTGGCGACAAATTGATTTAAAATACAGAGCAGCTGTGATAGTGGGGCGTGCTCTCAATAAAGCACTACTTGCTGCATCCTGGGAGAACAGAACAAGTGGCCTTATTGGTCTATGGGATGACATGATGCATATAAGGAAGTCAGTGTCAAAAACGGAGGGTAGCGTGGTGACGTCATCGCGCATAGCGCATCATGATGTGGGGTTACCATAGTAACCACATAGCTGATTTGTCCGAAGTGCGCCAGCTCGGGTTGCAAGGGGAGGACACAATTACATTAAATAAGGGTTGTTAGCCATATTAGTCCTGTAATGATCTGGTTATGCATACATACTGAAATAGTATATATACAATCAGGGGATGACCTCATAAATCTATGGGGTCAAATAGTAAACAAAGGGAGGTCCATAAAAAACGGGATATACCGTGGTGACATCATCGCGCATGGCGCGTCATGAAGTAGGGTTACCATAGTAGCCACATAGCTAGTTTATCAAAAATACACCAGCCCGAAGTGAGGAATCCATGCAGGGTTGTATACAATAAGGATAGCGGGCCATGTTGGTCCCATAGAAATCCGAAATCACCGTAAATTATACATACAAGTACAGTAGACGCAATGTGTAGAATAGCCTCGGAGAGGCAGGGAGATCATACAACTATACCCATAATAGCTGGTGGCTAAAAGGGCATAATATGGCACATCGAGATGAAAAGTCCTCCATACTGCACCGACACACTTTATTCGAGCAAATACCCAGTATGTACCTGGCAGATACCTGGAATGCGCCGCTCCTCACCTCTGACAAGCCCCGTTGTGTTTGCCTTCCCAGCCTGGGTTCATGCCTGGCTGACGGGCGGCTGATCTGTTAAATGATAATGATTAGGATTTAATAGGCTGCAATGCTTCGCGTGTCTACCAGATGGCATAAATTCATGAATTGTAATGCAGTATATATATATATACTGTGCAGTATTGCAGCCAGCGGGAATAAAATGCTTCAATCCCTGCCTGGAAAATACCTCAATGCACTCGGGCAGAAAACAGTCACAAACCTCAATACACCCGGGTATACCCGAATTCGTGGGACTAGCCGAGCTCGAATAAAGTGTGTCGCCAGTGTACTTAAAATGAATTCAGGAAGAATGGAGCTACATTGTCACATAAGAGGCCACAATACGAGATCCTGGCTTAAAGTTATTCTAAAGTACTTGAATGGTCCAAATATAAACTGAAAAATCCCTGATGGAGATGCCATCTATGCCAACTGTGCGAGCAAAATAGAATAGTGGCATAGGGATAATCCAAATGTGGAAATCCTTGGTAAAGGTTGGATATATAGATGGTCCTGTTGAAGAGGGTGGAATCCCAAGTAGAGAGGGTTGATCTTTCAAAATTGGGATACATTCTGTAAAGATGAAGTTGCATTCTTTCACGGGTGACCACGATACGGCAGTCCTGGGCATAGAGACTGGTCCACAGCATAAACATATATGAGAGGGACAAAGGTGAAAAATCCAAACATTAGAGCATTACAGAACCAGATTAGGAGAAAACAAATCAAGACAGAGGGGCAATGTTTATAGGAACATGGCATAGCCCATATAATCGTTCAGACCACGCAGTATCATGGTACCCAGTTGCACGATCCATCTGCACTCCCTCCTCAACAGAGCCTTCTCAAGGTCACCACCCTGTGCACCGAGAGAGACCCTGTCGAAGGCAAATGCAGAAAGGACCGTGCTGTCGGACCCATGACAACGCAAGAAGGGACGCGCGACTGAATTGATCTTTTTACAAGAATCTACATCTCTTTGTGCATTTTTAATATTGCGAGTGTGTTCTAATACACGGAAGCGAAACTCCCTTGTGGTCATGCCCACATAGGCAAGGCCACAAGGGCATGCGAGATGGTACACCACTCCCTTGCTTTTGCAATTTAAAAAAGAGAGTATCTTGTACGTGTGTGTCTTGTTGGAATTGTCAAATGTGGACGTTTGATGCATGTATCTGCAAGCAGAGCACATGCCACATTTAAAGAAACCCAACTTGCGTTTTTGGGATAAAAAGGTGGGATTGGCCTGGGGGGCATAGTGGCTTCGAGTTAGCTTATCCCCTAAATTGGGAGATCTGCGACTTGCCAAACTGGCATGATCGCCAAGTGCGTTCCTAAGTTCAGGGTCAATCATAAGGATCCCGCAGTGTTTTTGTAGAATGCCCCTCAGGTCTGACCACTGCTGATTAAAGGTGCTGACAAATCTGATTTGCCTCCTACCTTTATATTTTGGTCTGGCTTGTAGTAAGCTCTCACGGGCTACTTTGAGACAATTGGTGTAACCTTTCTGGATCTGTGATTTGGTGTATCCACGATTAGAAAACCTGGTTTTAAATTCTGCTGCTCTCATTTGAAATGTGGCATCGGAAGAACAGTTTCTTTTTAGTCTCAAAAATTCACTTCGTGGAATCCCTGATATTTAGATGCTGGGGGTGGGAGCTGGAAGCATGAAGGATGGAATTGGTCGCAGTGGTTTTGCAATGAATATCCGTCTCAATCATGCCTGACTTGTTCATGCTAATCCTGACATCCAAGAACACTACAGATGTAGGGCTACAGAAGTGGGTGAGCTTAATATTGAGTTCATTGTGGTTGAGTGCATCGATGAAATCTGCAAATGCATCACTGGTGCCATGCCAGACTACCAGGATGTCATCGATGTATCTCCGCCACAGTAAACCCAAATCGCTGAAGTGGCGGTGGAGGTCTGAAAAGACTACCTCCCTCTCCCACCAGCCCAAAAATAAGTTAGCATAGGAGGGTGCGCATGCCGCTCCCATTGCTGTGCCTCTTGCTTGTAAATAAAATGTATTTTTAAAAATGAAATAATTGTGGGTGAGAATGAATTGTAATAAATCCATTAAAAAGTCAAGAAGGTCTCCAGAAATGTCTTGCATAGACAGATAAAACTTGGATGCTAAGAGACCCTCACGATGGGGAATGCAAGTGTACAGGGACTCCACATCACAGGTCGCCAGGATAGTATCCTCGTCGACCGTGATGCAGTCGACCCTGGACAGCACCTCCATCGTGTCTCGTAAATGAGAGGGTAGATTAACGACGGCGAGGCACAGGAATGAATCAAGGAAGCGGCAAGCAGGTTCACAAAGACCCCCTATGCCTGAAACAATAGTGCGACCTGGTGGGCGGAAAGCATTCTTATGAACTTTGGGTAGCAAATAGAAGGTAGGAATCACAGGGAACTTGGGCAACAAGCCATCATAGTTATGCTTTGTGATGGTTTTGTTATCTAACGCATTGTGCAATATGCGTTCTAGATTAGTCTTAAATCTGAGTGTTGGGTCACAGGCAAGCGATATTTCTGTGTGTGTCAATATATATATATATATATATATATACAGTCTTCGACAAACCTATACATTTGCTCGCCCCGGGCGAGTGGATTTAACCCCCGGGCGAGTAAATATTGGCCCAAGCAGCACACGTTTGGTACTAGGTGGCGAGTAGATTTTTTTGTGTGGCGAGTAGATTTTTTGGTGATTTGTCAACCACTGTATATATATATATATATGTGTGTGTATGTATATGTGTGTGTATGTGTGTCGCTCCATCCACATATTTCTCAGGCACCTGATCACTGCTGGAGTGGACAGCATAGCATACTTGGGACTCTTGAACTTGGACTTTCACACCGTAAGCAGATGTACAGTACACTGTATACCATTTATTTGTAAGCAACAGCAGCAATGGGGTGAGAGTTCCCTTTGTTTTGCATATGTGATTTTATGCTATTCTCGATCTGTACTAGCGACCATTTTATTAGCTTATTATGCTTTAGTATGCATGAGCACTTTCGTTTATATGCTTGTATTATGTTTCTTTTCTTTGCAACACTATGGTGAGTTATATTGCTTTTGACCCATTATTTACTATATCTCCAAGCTAGTTAGTTGAGTTTACATTTTTTAAACTTTTTACTGTTTAGGTCAGGGGTGTCAAAGTGATCTCCCCATGTGAGTAGCACTGGATAATCATGGACACATGACACAAAGCTTGGCCCCCTGCAGACGCACTTACTAGTATTCCCTCCTACTGTCTCTGTACGTTCTCCCTACCTACCAATTAGATTGTAAGCTCCTCGGAGCAGGGACTCCTTCCTTAATGTTACTTTTACAGTATGTCTGAAGCACTTATTCCCATGATCTGTTATTTATATTTGTTATTTATATGACATGTATTACTACTGTGAAGCGCTATGTACATTTTATGGCGCTATACAAATAAAGACATACATACATACTTGTATGTTATGTTCGTTTTGTTACTAAAACAACAACAACAAAACAGTTAACATTGCGTGATTTGTCTTGTATGTTTATTTGGTTTATTTGTGCAATTTCAATATTTTAGAAGTGGAAAATCTTATAGCATACGGCAAAATGACAATTAATTCCCCCCCACTAGTTACAGTCTTCTCTGAGTGCACGATTTGACATGTGCAATCGCGCAGCTACTAGAATAGGACGCATGCACCAAATGTTATGGACTAACTACCATTGGGAATCAACTGGTCAGTAAATACATCTCCTCGTGAAAACTTTCCCAAGTCGTTCAATTAAATTGATTTCAATACATAAAACGTAATGTTTGAAATTGGAAAATATTGGGCTGGGTTAGTATTTAAAAAGATTGATTATTGTATATTTGTAAAGCGCCAACATATTCCGCAGCGTGGTACAATGGGGGTACATCGTTATGTATATTACATAAACGGTTGAGGACAGACATACACAAACAGATACAGAGAGGCAGTGAGGTCCTTGCTTGTGAGAGCTTACACTCTAGAGGGAATGAGGGACAATGTTGAAACAAGAAGGGGGCTGCTCATTGTGGGATGGAGTGTAGCTCACATTGGAATATGGCCCAGACAGCTGAATCCATTGGTGATTTGTTTTTTTTGGGGGGGAATGTTACATAGGGTGGAGAGTAGAAACTTCATTAGCAACTCCTTTATTGAAATGCCACCTAGAAAATATTGAGTAATTTATTAGAAATCAGACTCGACTATCAGAGTTGTTATTTTTCCATGATTTTTGACTTAACAACCATGTTTTCATGGATGCATAAAACTACTTGTTATCAATGCAATGCACCGACCAGACGGCCTCTGGCACTGAAGGGCTGAATGCAATGTTGTGTTCACAGTATTCGGAGAAAAATGAAAAATAAAGCCCATAAGGGAGAAGACAGACGACTAAATGGCATTTTACTAATATAGAAACCATCATCTAGACAGAATGCAGGTAATTTAATAATCTACTTTACCCTTGGAGTCACAGCCCATCCACTTTCATTGAATGAACAACTGCAAATTAATGTGGCAAGTCAGATAGACAGAAGGCAATTTAGCGGGATGCAAATTAACCAGTAGGTAAGCCTGCCCTGTTTATATGTCTCACTGATCCAAATTATCAGACACGTAACGTCAAAAGATCTTTCTACTAAATTTTATAGCATATACATGTGTATTTTAATGTAAAATGGAAATAAAGTCTTGTGCTTTATTAATATTGTATGTTCAGTGTGATACAGGAATATCTACTTGTTAAAGGAGCATCCCCCTTCTCCCCGTTTTTTTCTTCTACTTTCTATATGTAACACATGTGACAATACATCATTCTACATTCTTACCTAAACTGGCAATCGTTTAGTGCTCTTGTTATAAATCTGTAAGATAGCTGATTGTTTCCGTTTCAATCAATCCTTCAGTCAGTGTAACTCAGCAGCTACATTATATTACTAAGGGCTCAATTATACCAAGTGCTGCAGAGCGGCAGCGCTATTCTGTGACGTCACCCAGCGCTGCCGCTGAGCGGCATCGTGATTATACCGGGGAGGGAGAGCAGAGGAGGCTTGGAGGCGTGGCAGAGGCGTGGCCGTGAGTGGTTCGCCCTCATTGGCTGAACCGTTCACGTCACGCGGCCGTCGCGTCAAGAAAACAATTTGGCAAATCTCTTTAGGAGACTGCCGCCCTGCGGCTCCACGCAGCGCGCTGATATGTAAAGCATCAGCGGATTTCAGCAGTTTGTTTTCCAGCTGCGCTGCGTCGCGCCACGCGGCATCACCGGCGACTTCTGGTATAATCACGGCCTAAGGTAACATTATCTATTGTTACAGTTTACAGCTCAAAATGCTGGGAACATTGGCAACACATTATCACAAACAGGAAAGTGTTGCAAAGATCTTGCACTGCTTGCGAGGTGGGCTAGTGCCTACTATAGAAATCAGCGGATGCTTTTAAGCTAATTAAAAATGTCATTAAGAGTTCAATTAAAAATAGTCCCTTATCTAATACTAGAGAACTGATTTACTTAACAAAAATCCATGTAAGATTTCACGTGTTGCTGCTTAGAGCTTGTCTAATTGCAATTCAACATTGTCCTCATATACGTAATGGACCTGTACAATCTCTGTGACTGAATGAATCACGGTAAGTGTTTAATCAAGGCAAGAGGTTTGCTCCCAAACATAACAGCCTTCAGCGATCCCTTTCACTCCAGCCCAACAAGAAGTCTCCTAAGAACCTTGTAGGTTTAGTCAGGCCTAAGGAACGTCGGAAACTTGCAACCGTTTGCTGCCGTAAATAGCAGTGATGGGCAACTGCTGCCTCATGCCAACCTTCTCATCCACTCATCTGCATAGCTGAAGAGATCGCAGTTTGGCTCCACCTCCACACTTCCTATGCTCGTGTACGTGAGCAATGTCTGCTTATATACACATTTCCCATAAGCCTTTAAGTACTCTATTCATTTATACTGCAACCAAAGGGGATATTCTGAATATGAGCTAATGCCTTTCTGTTTTCACCATCATTGTAGCACAACAAATGTTGTCAGCCTGAACGATCAAGCTGTGAAAAAAAATCATAGCCCTAATTGACGGTTTTTCAATGGTAGCATAGAGTGTACTATAGATATTTTCCAATTGAATTGCAAATCCTTCTAGTAGCTGGGGACCTACATGTCAGCCTCCTGATTATCCCTTCAGTGTTGGCATTGATGCCTGATAACCTTACAACCCCTTGGGACAAAGTACCATCAGCATACTAATGAGTCATATTACTGAAAGCCTTTCACTCTATTAAAGAGAGAAATCAAAATATTATGAAATATACAGCAAATTCCCTTTTCTTTCTGCGCCCCTGAAATGTCGGTATTTATCCTGACCTGTCATGGCTGTCCCATCGTTAAACTTGCTGTCTTGGATTTTTAAAACCAGAGACAGAACATAAAACACAGGAAGAGCTCAGTGCACATCCAGTGAAACTTATACACGGTACAGTGCCTAAATATATATGTATAGATATCTATTAAATAAAATGGTCTTTTAGTTTAACATTTTGGCCAAATTGTTGTAAGCCCCTGAGCCACTACACGGCAGACCACATCTCAAGGGTCCCTAACACTAATATAAATTCTTAATAACCTGTGCATTTTTTGGGGTTTCAATATGAGCTTGTACAGTAGGTGTCCTGTATGTCTTGGATTTCGCCAGAATGGTAGTAGTGCTTTGGGAATTTTGGATTAGACTTGGAAAATTAGGGTTATGAGGGCGTTATTTTATTTCGGCCAAAATGGGCATCTGTGCAATTTGTGGACAAAAATTCCCACAGACTTCAATGGGTATTTGTGGCCAAAAAGGACCCAATGGCCGCTTCGACAAATATAATGTAACACCCATAGTTGTATACCTAAAGCTGTAACTCAGGTTTGAGATCCAGCTTTGAATTATTTTGTACCCACCTCAGGTATAATTGTGGATACTGAAAACTCTGAATAGTCTGTTTTTTTAAATCCTGGAAACCACGATCGCTCCAGAAAAAAATGTTTGTATGAGGAGTGAATGCTTCTGTCTGATTGTAGTTTACCTTTATATAGCACAAACGCCATACACAGTGACGGTTAAAAGCATTAAACATGAAAACAAGCAGAAGAAAAATAAAACCAGGGCTACAATGTAATGGTGGGAGACTGAGCAAGGGGCTCAACTCCTGTCCTCCCCACACTAACCCTCTCCCCCGCCCCCAAACAGGTCAGGTTTTCAGGATATTCCAGCACAGGTGGCTCAATCAGTGGCTGCTCCAGCACAGGTGGCTCCATCAGTGGCTGCTTCAGCACAGGTGGCTCAATCAGTGGCTGCTTCAGCACAGGTGGCTCAATCAGAGGCTCAGTCTTCAACTGAGCCTCTGATTGAGCCATCTGTGCTGAAGCTGGGATATCCTGAGACTTGACCTGTTGGGGGGCTTGAGGACTGGAGTTGAGCACGTCTGACATAGAAGGTATGTATAAATCAAGGGGGGAAGGAGTAGCTTGGTGAGGAAAGGCACCGACTCTGAAAACAAGGACACATATGAAACGAGTATATATTTATACAATTAAATACTATATATACCTTTATATCAGGGGTGTGCAAACTGCGGGGGAGGGCATAAGATTTTCTGGGGGGCGGGTGGCGCTTACAGAGGTCCCGCGCTCCTCACCAAAGCATTTAAATTAAATGGGGACCTGCGTGAGGCCTCTGTAAGTTCCCTTACAGACAACTTCGAGCGATACGTCGGCATGTCAGCGTGGCGTCAAATGACGCCGTGGGATAACGTGAGGTCGTGTTGCCATGGTAACATGCCATCACATGACCCAGCAGCATCATTTGACGTCGGAGATAAGGTAAGCTGGGGGAGGGGGACGCGAGCAGGAGGGGGAGCAGGCAGGGGGCAAAATCTCTCATCAAATTCATGACTTCATCTTTGGGTTCCTTAAATTTGACACTGATAGGATTTCACACGGACATACTTCACCTCCAAGACTTCACCCGGCTTCTCCTTACCTATGAAACCTCTGAAATACTCTTCCCATCCTTAGAGGGCTGAAGGAGCGGCTCAGTGAGTAAAGGTGCTGACTAAAAACAATGACACTCAGTTTGATGCAAGGGAACCTGGTTCAATTCCCAGTGTCAGCTCCTTGTGACCTTGGGCAAGTCATTATCTCTCTGTGCCTCTGGTGCTAATAAATAGATTGTAAGCTCTCTGGGGCAGGGACTTGTAGCCAACGTTATCACAACTATTGGCATGCCTCTGCAGGACATGCACAAGAGGGAGAAACTGCCAGCTTGTTGAATCAGCCACACGTGAGTAGGGGAGGGCCTACCACGCTCCCTTTCACCTGTGGGAGTGCACCAGCGGTTATTGATATTCATGTGAAAATACCCAAAAGGAATGAGAATTAATGCAGATAGTAACACCATTATAATTGCAGTTTAATAGGTATTTCCAGTAGGCATTGCTACATTTACAGGCTTGGTATACACTTCTTATGATGAATACCCTGCATTAATGTTCATTATAATGTGTTTCTCTATAATGATCTACCAGCAAACTAACTTTGTGATCAAACAGTGACACCTTACTGAAGTCTGTTGGAAATAATTTAGTCTGGTGGCTGGATTTCATACCCAAAAAACCCACCATCCTTAGCCACTTCAATAGTGAAGGGGTTACTATTTTACTTCAGGAATCATCTAGTTTGTCCATGGTTGGCCTAACAATGGATGCTGATTGACAATGGATGACCAGCGCTGCCCGTTCATGCCACGTCTTTCGGTAATTGACACATTTCAGAAAGCCGCATAATAGATTCCTTAATGGTACACGGAGCTTTGCCACAGCAGTGCTTTGTAACAAAATGCTCTTTACTTTACTGAGTGAAAAGAAAGTGTCATGGTCTTACATTAGCCGCACACAGTGAAACAGGATGACGATTGCTGAAATTGAGATAACTGCTGTATAGCTGTTGCTTACACATTGTCAAAGAGCTCAGAGATTATGTGTTCTGCCTGCAATCTATTGGGTGGTGTTTTTTGGGTGTTTTTTTCATATGTACAGATGCAGCCACCAGTATTAGATTACTTGCCTTGGAAAATCTGGGGCAATCTCCCAAAAAACTGCAACATTTCTGTGAGATTTCAGCAACCAGACTAAAGGCCCAGCGGATTAACACAGTCGGTGGGGTCCATGCAGTCCCATTCAAACTGAATGGGACTGCAGGGACCCCTGCTGGGTTAATCCGATGGGCCATTAGTCTGGCAGCAGAATCTCACAGAAATTTTGAGGCATTTACTGTGAGATACCTTCGTTTTTACCCAGGCAAGTGATCGGATACTGGGGGCTGCATCTGTAGGTTATTGTCAGAACTGATTGTCAAAGAGTCTGTCCTGCGCTTCCGTGTGCAGAGCAGCAATCTGATAATGTCAGACACTGGAGCATAACACGAGGGAGCTCCGCTTGGCCACAGAATCGACCGGGGGGAGAATGCGGTGTTAGCCCTTGTGTGTTTTGCCAATAAAGTTTGTTGAAGAACTCCAGGAGCCTCTCTGACTCAGACATGCGCAGTTGCGCCGAATCCACCATTGTTTCCTTATTGTCAGAACTGGTTTATTTTTTGTTTTTTTATGGGTGTAATTATTTAAAAACATTCACCTTCCATCTCCATCAGTTTATTGCAACCATTTTATTCGTGTCTGAAAGGCTAATATTTGGGATTTATTATATAATCTCATGCTGTTTTACTTCTGTTTATTTTACAATAGCAGAATCTTGCCTCCTTAAATTTGGCCCCGGGGAAGTAATTACTTGAAGCAGGAAACATATCTTCAAATTAATACCTGTGCTACCTTGCAGTGTGAGATCCGCTACGCGTCTACGTAGTATTCATTGCCTAGGTCTACTACTGTACAGATCTGTAATAGCATTGTTCTGTATCTGTGTTTGATATGTGTGGGAATTTTATGCATGGAAGTGTAGCACTATGTATGCAGCACGGTATACAATATGATAACACCAGGAGTAAAGTGAATCAGATAAAAAGTGAACATTTGGGATAAAGGGCCATATTTAGTAAGTGGTGCTACTCTATAACACAGCTTTCATGCTGAAACACATATCATGCCCCCACTCACTAGAATGGGCTGTAAAGGGCAATCTTTACTAAGCCACCCTGAAGGTGTCTTACAGAGTAACACTGCTTGGTAAATACAGCCCAAGTTGTTTACCCTGAAAAGCTTACAATAATATACAGTATGTGGTATATCGGGAGACTTACAGAATCAGTATGGGCATGTACAGTACAGTATGTAAATGCATTGATTTATAGCTCATGATGTTATTTTAGGTACCAGAATAGGACAGAGTCAGTGAAGGGACCCCAACAGCCATAGAAAACAGGTCAGAAACAGGTCTGGGACCAACGCAGGAAACAGCAGGTGAGGCAAAGTAGTGTCAAAATGAGACGAAGCCTGTGCAGGCGGCACACGGAAGTAATCAGGCAGGATATGGTACCAAAGGGTAAGGCAAGGTTTGTACAGTAATGCTTAAGAAAAGACCTGCACCAGCACTCTTTTAGAGACACAATGATAAAGCAAACCTCTACTAATACAGGTACAAATGCAGTCATGAATGTTGCTCCCTGAAGAAGGCATAATACAAGTATCACATGGGAAGAGAATATCCCCCAAAGGGGCTTGTGAACCTAAAAAAATAGGGCACTCATAATATGTTAAAAACATGAATTAAAAACACTTTATTCTTTTCTTGTGTGGCAAAGCAAGGTTTAACCCTGTGGTTTCCAGAGGGGCCGCAGCAGAAGGGCGCCATGCCCCCTCCGCAAATCGCTCCTCAGAGCAATCACGTGATCATAGCGGCCTTTAAACTGTAAATGGAAGAGCTGGGGTCGTCCTTTTCCATCAGTCTGTGTTTCTGATCGCGTTCTGTACTCCATAGGAGCGCATTACGCGATCTGCCCTAAAAAATGAGCACAATAAGGGTATGGCGTTGCAACTACATCATTGGACCCCTGGAGCGCCAGATGCCATGACGTAGCGACTATGTTCCAGCACCCATAGGGTTAAACAAGCCAATGTCAGGGCAGGCTGTGAATTGGACAGGTCAGGATCCTGCCAAGTCAGGGTACAAAGATGAATCAGACAGAAATGCTGGTACAACATGGTTAAACCGTATTGATCTATCAACTATGAAACTGGAAACAGTCTGTTTTTAAAAGGAAGCCAAGGGGTGTGTCTGAGAGGCTGGTTGCAAACAGGTGTTGAAAAGGCAGACAGGGCAGGTTTGCCTGAAGAGTAGTGGAGCTATCCAGCTTCTGATTTGGCTCATTGTTAAAGCTGCTGTCTTGAGTGTTCAAGTCGGTTGAAGAGATTGATGGAAGGGAAGGAGAACGACAGTGAACAGAGATTGAGAGAGCAGATGTGGGTTAGAGTAGAGACGGTTTTGAGCAAGAGTGAGAAGGGCTGAAGTCTAAGCAGAGGTGTGAAGAGCCTTAAAGGAGAAGTAGGTATCCTACCGTCCTCTCCCATTGCAGTCTTACCTCCTTTTTACAGTATTGTAGGTCTCAATGGCCTTACCAATGCAAATGAATGGATGCACAGGAGAAGAGCAGGAGAAGAACAGCTTATTCGAGCTCTTACTTTTGACCAGAAGACAAGATAAGGGAAACAAACTATAAAACTGTTTCAATAAAAACATAAATGGTACATGACAGATAATGAAAAATACATCCACTTTACAATTTACTATCCACACAAAGGAGAATTATAGTATTTTCCCTTAAATGTTCATTAAAGGTGTAATACACAATGCTCGAACAAAATACAGATGTGTGGGGAAATGTATGTGTGTAGAGAACTCAAGCGTTTGGATGGTGTACAGCAAGAAATTAGGGCTGAGATGTAAGGAGGAGCAGAAGAGTGTAAAGCTTTAAAAGTAAGGAGGAGAATTGAGTGTGTAATGTGGGATTTGATAGGAAGCCAGGAGAGGGATTTGAGCAGGGACGCTGAGACAGATTTAGGAGGGAGTAAAGGGATTCTGGCAGCAGCATTTAAGATATATTTTAGGGGAGACAGGTGAGAGGCAGGAATGCCGGACAGCAGGAGGTTAGAGTAGTCGAGACGGGAGACAATGAGGGCCTATATCAGAGTTTTAGCAGTCGAGCAACAGAGGAAAGGGCATATCTTTGTAATGTTGTGGAGAAAAAAACGACAGGTTTTAGCTACATTTTTAATATGAGAGGAGAATGTGAGAAGAGTCGAGTGTGACCCCTAGGCAGTTTGCTTGTGATACTGGGTGTATGATAGTGCTTCCAACAGTAATGTAGGGCCAGGTTTGGGAAGAAATATGAGGAACTCTGTTTTTGACATGTTTAGTTTCAGTTGGTGGAGGGCCATCCAGGATGATATCGCGCAGAGACATTCAGAAACTTTGGTCTATACAGAAGGTGTAAGGTCAGGGGTTGAAAAGTAAATTTGTGTGTCATCAGCATAGAGGTGATATTTGAAACCAAAAGATGTGATAATGTCACCTAGAGAGTGTGAAAAGAGAAGAGGTCCCAGGACAGAGCCCTGGGGTACCCCCACAGAGAGATTGATAGTGGAGGAGGTGTTGGCAAAAGAGAAACTGAAAATATGATGGGAGGGGTAAGAGCAGATCCAGGATAGAGCTTTGTTACGAATACCAAAAGTATGGAGAATGTGAAGGAGAAGAGGGTGGTAGGGTGGTCCACAGTATCAAATGCTGCAGAGAGGTAGAGTAATATGAGCAGGGTGTAGTGACCTTTGTCTTTGGCAGCATGGAGGTCATAGTTATTTTAGCAAGGGCTGTTTGTGGAGTGTGTCATGCAGAAAACAGATTGTAGAGGGTCTGGGAGAGAGTAGGTGGTGAGAAAATGGAGCAAGCGAGAGAATACAAGACGTTCAAGGAGTTTAGAGGCAAAAGGCAGGAGGGAGACATGATGATGGTTAGAAAGACAGGAAGGGTGAAGCTTGCTGTTTTTGAGTAATGGTATAACTGTTGCATGTTTGAAGGAGGATGGAGTGGTACCGGAGTAGAGGGAGGAGTTAAAAATGTGTGTGAGCGTAGGGATTAGAGTAGGAGCAAGAGGTTTTAGGAGATGGGAGGGATTGGGGTCAAGAGGGCAAGTGGTAGAGGGAGAAGAGAAGATCAACAACGATACATCCTCCTATGTGCCAGCAGAAAAAGACTCAAGGAAGGCAGGAGGAGAATTAGGAAGAGGTGTAGTATGGGAGAAGGATATATAGGGGATGTCCTGACGTCTGGATTCCACCTTTTTCTTGGAATCGTCAGCTAAGTACTGAGGTGAAATGGAGGAAGAAAAACAGGTAGCAGGGGATAGTCTGAGTAGGGAGTCAAAGACAGAGAAGAGTTGGCGCGGGTTAGACGTGTGTGTTGATTAGTGAAGAAAAGTAGGTTTGTTTAGCCTGGGAGAGGGCAGAGTTGAAACAGGATAAAATACATTTATAGTGAAGGAAGTCTGCGAGTGTTTGAGATTTCCTCCAGAGGCATTCTGAGGAACAAGTGCAGGAGCGAAGCACACGTGTATAGCGATTTAGCCAGGATCTGGGGTTAGAAGGGCGAGAATGGCAGAGAGAAAGAGGGGCATGTAGATCTATAGAGTAGAATAGGGCAGAGTTGTAGTTCCTGACCAGGTTGTCAGGGTCTGGAGCAGAGCTAGGAGAGGGAGGAGCGCAAAGTGGAATCAAACGTTTGTAGGTTAATAAAGCTCAAATGTAATGAAATGCAATGTGATGCAATACTCACAAGTGTAATCATTTACGTTTGAAGATTAAAATATTGGACTGTTTAATGATTTTTGTAGCTTTTTGTGTTGTGAATTTTCAATTTTGCCGTGAACTGTCCTGCAGCTGGGGATCCTATTGAATGAATGAAAATAATAATGCTAAATGTTTTCATGAGTGCTTTGAATTTGTGTGGTTTATTAGGATCTTGGAGAAACAAGATGTATGTATGTGCATTGATTTACAGCTCATGAATTGAAGTAGGTAATATCGTTGTATGAAGCAACTGGCGAATGAAGAGTGGAAAATGTAGAAGTGGTTGTTTGCCGAGTTTTTGAAGAGTTGTACCGGAGTTCCTGATCCGGAGAGCACAGCACAGTAACATTGGCAATGGTGTGGCCCAGAAATGTATAACAAGTGTGGCCCCTTTGAATTCCACAGCCCCTCCGGCCCTCTAAGTCACGTGATCACTCTGTGACTGATGACGTAATGGAAGAGTCTTCCTCCTACCGTTCCACCTCCACATGGATCGCGTTCTGGAGCGCAAAACTGGAGCAGCCCAAGAAAAATAAGCAGGAACATTATGACATAGCCACAACACTATGTCTTGGGCCCCCTGGAGTGCCAGACCCCATAACCTCTAAGGTGTCCAAAGGGTGAATATGCTGTGAAGCAGCTTCCTAGTGCTGGAGAAGAGCTTCATTCAAATGAATGGGATGAAAAATCTTTTCCAGCACAGGGAAGCAGGTTAAACAGCATGTTGGATAAGGGCTCTTGAGTCAGGAGTTCTGCACCAGTAAATGATGCTAAAGAGGAAGGAATTCAATGATTAGTGACGATACTGTCTGACCTGCTAATTGCCAGAGGTTGGCAACTGTCGGACTCTGTGTTAATCACGGTGTCACAAGGGAAAGAGAACAGGAAGAGCCTATTATTTTTAATGCAACCTGGCACAGTTCTGAGTTATATTCTTTACTTCTAATAGAAAGATACTTGTATTGACAGATAAGATGGCTAATTAAAATAAAATCATTCTAGGCCAAATAAGTCAGTTTATCTTGGTGGTTAAAAATGAGAAGCAGCAGTTCTTTCTAAATGGATATTCCATTACATTCCATTAGATCTTTTGCTTTCAGCTGGACTGTTACCAAACTAGTTCTTTGGAGGAAATTTGCAATTTCCATTAATGCTTAAATCATTTCAGTTAATAGGAGTGTATAGATCCTCCTATTTACTTCAAACCTTTACAGAACGTGGTAAGATAAGATAGCCTCACTTCAGAGGGAAGCTTGCATTGTTGTACAAGAATGGGGGAAAAAACGACTGTCTAGTTTATGAACCAGATTTTGTTATTTGGGCGTATTATGATAACATCTCCAGCAGGACATTGAGATGAATAGGTATAGATATCTGTTACAGTTTACCTTGAAATGCAGTGTTGATGCAGCAATCCTTAAGCAAAGTCACCTACTCGTCTCTTTTAGAAGGTGGTTATATTGGTAGCACTTATGAAGCCCACTGGAATTGCTAGTTTTTGACCTCATGTACTTTTCATATACAGTAAGTCCTTAATATAGACAGGAAATATAATTTTATGAGGAGCTGGCTGTATGAGCACATCCTTTCTTTCGTCTGACTACCAATTAGAAGCATTTGTGGCATGTCCTTTTGACTATTGCTTTGAGAGTAGTTGAGACATCCATAACCTGACAGCCTAAATGCCTGCTACCTTCTGACATAGTATGTCTGAACTCCGCTTGAGTATTCTGAGCATTCAACAGCTTTCTCTTTTCAACCACTTCTCTTAAAGTGTCTCTGTAGCGTATAAGGTTGGAGCAGTCCTACGTACAGTATGTGATTGCACTTGTCTCCTAAATGCCATCTACAAAAAATATAAGATTCAATAGGTTTACCCCAGCTGAGATGGAGCAAGCAGTCACTGCTTTGAAATGGAATACAGTATGCTAAATCCTATATCCATATATTATCCATATATTATCAACCTTGCCCCTGGCTTATACACAGAAGCACTGGAAATGTTTTTTGTTTGCTAATGGTTATTGAGTTGACATAGGTACTACCACACATGAAAAAGAAACAGATGTAGAAGTTGAACCAATACTGTACATACTTTTGCCAACCTCTGTCTGCAAGTCTTTAGTTCATCCACCGTATTCTTCAAAATAATTTTTTTTGTTCGCCATTCACTATACAGTACCTGAAAGGAAGTGGATACAATGCTGCTTATCTTAATGATGAGTTGATCCGTGGAGCACGAAGCAAATGTAATAAAAGTTCTAGGTCACTTCTTATTTAAAAGGAGAGCTTAGGTATGGTACTGTAGCTCTTTGACACTGAATAAGTTAATAAAAGGACTACTTAACCTATCCACCTTGAGGTCTTCAGGGTCAATAACTCCCTGGAATGAATTCAATTTAGTAATTTAATGCTGAACCATAAAGTTCCCCCCACCCCCCAAAATCAATTATTGTATAAAAATAGTCCTGTACCACTTAACAGCCCAAAGGGAAACGTTGTGGATAACACTTATTTGCATACGCTGCATTAAAACTATTACTGACATATTGCCACGTTATAAAGCCTCTAGTGATAGATATGGCTTTAATGAATATGTTGCTAAAAACTCTCCAAATTCTCAATTTGTTGACTTTTAGTGAGGCGAGGCAATAGTGCTTTTCCCCGGAGTTAGCCACTAATTAGTCAATCTAATTAAAGCGGCACCACAGGTTGCATTGCTTGCTTTTTTTTCTTTTGAGGTTCTCCAGAGATGGACCCCATTAATTTCAGCTCTGGGGATCTCCTGCATCCAGAGATATATACGTCCTTAGTGGTGCCGGCAGCCAGGGAAATAGTGTGCCTAGCAAAATGGCGGGTGTTTAAATGTCCCACGTCACTCAGGCCCATAGCAAACCATGACGTCATCCCTTGCGGCTTCCTATAGGCCAGTGTGACCAGGGCTTTATGCTGCACAGAGATACCAGCACCCGCTACAGAGGTAAGTGTCTCTGGAAGCAGGGGGTCCCGAGAGCTGAAATGAATGGGGTTTAGCTTTGGATAAACCTGTGCTTTAATCCTATGACATACACACAAAAACAAAAGCAATGCAACCTGTATTGCTGCCTTAAATATAAAAACATTTTAAGGGAGTAAAATCTGAAATGCGCTGTGTCATGGTGAATACTGCGCTAACTATGGCGCTCATTATTATTGGTTATTGCCAATAGTATTAGTTGACTACAGTAGAAGTGCTACATTGTACCTATCTGACATCAATTGCTATGCTACCTACTATGTTTTTACATCTCTTACTCTAGGGGTGCTCAATTCCAGTCCTCAAGCCCCCCCTCCATAGATCAAGGTTAAAGGATATCCCAGTTTCAGCACAGGTGGCTCAATCAGAGGCTCAAAGACTGAGCCTCCTGTGCTGACGCAGGGACTGATTGAGCCACCTGGGCTGAAGCAGGGACTGATTGAGCCACCTGGGCAGAAGCTGAGATATATCCTGAATACCTGACCTGTTGTGCGGTGCTTGAGGACTGGAGTTGAACAGCCCTGCCTTTCTCCATAAGAAACCCAGGTCTTTTACTCCTGCAGTGATAAATACATCATTCCTTTTAGTCCTGGAGAGTCAGCAACTCACTGCTTTGTAAACACAGAAGGATGATGGTCTGCAACTTCCTGTATCTTGTGGTCCAGTTTTAGTACTGGTTTGTTTTATATATGCCATCCCAACATCATCTTGAAAAGGTTTTTTTTTTTCCTGCAACTGTAATATGAATAGGATATAGAAAAACACTGCTTTATTCAAGTAGTTAGACATTTCTTTTGATTGTCCGTTTTAATGAGTTTGAAGTTGTGTCCTTGGAGAATGTCCTAGAACAGGTTGCAGAGTAACAATGGATGATACCTCTTGCTGAAACTTTCTGCATACAAATAAATGCATGTAGGAGGAAATACAAAGGGCTCAGTGTAAAATGTGCTAGTCTAGTGTATGAAACTGCTGAAGGGCCCTACCTTAATGTGGTTACAGCTTGTCCTGTTTTGATCAAAAGATTAAACTTAATCCCCCATACTTATGTATTGTATGGCTTTAGTTATATATTTATTTATATATTTTATGAGAAGAAAAACCACATAGAAATGAACTAAATCATTTGTCATATTGGATGTGTATAGGGGCTTCTTTGTGATTCTGTTGTACAAATAAATGTTCCCTATATTAGAATAATGAGAGGTTGAATTGCTAGTCTCCTAAAATAATATTTCTCAAAGTAACTACACGTCTGTCATGATGCAAAACTAGAAGTGAAACTGTGGGATTCTGCCCCCCCCCCCAAAAAAAAACTTTAAAAGTGTTAACATGGTGTGACAAACGGCTTACTCTGGGGCTCCGTCGTTTGTCCGGGACTGTTTAGAACACGGTCTTTTAGGGTAGGTTAAATGATGAGGCGTCATGTACTGTTCCTTTAAACAGGCTGTGCCTGGTTTATTCAGTCCCAGGCACTGAGACTGCCACAGTGCATACAACAGAAAACAGATCAAAACAAAAGCTGCTCACCTGAGCGATAACTTAACTTAGATATCCCTGACTCAGGGTTGGAAGTGGCTTTTCCACTCCCAACAACAAAACAAGGTACTTTTGCAGTCTTATACAAATGAACAGAAAGATTGAACCTGTTTGGGGAAGAGGCTTCTCCCCTCTGTAGTTCAGCAGCCTTCCAGCCTCCTGGCTCTTGTGGAGAGACCAGAGCAAACAGGAAAACAGTCTTACATACCTGATTTCTAATTAGCATGACAGGTGACAGAAATCAGGCAGCAGACAAACTCTGGTCTGGATCTCTCATCCCTCAGTTCCAGCGCTTGCCAAACTGTGGGATGGAGTGTATGTATTATAAGGCTGCACTCCCAGGCCAAACAGGATAGAAACTGTTTAGTATCCTGGGAGCCCTATATACGGAATTTATTACCATCCCCTGGTTTCTGTCACATATCCTCCCCCCCAGCTCAGACCTCGAGGGATGAGCGACCATGGATATTAGGGAGTGCATCCTTGACAACCCGTCAGCATTGCCATGTTTGTGCCCTGACCTGTGTTCCACAGAAAATTTAAAGGGTTGTAGGCTTAGGAACCACCTAGTCACTCTAGCATTCTTTTCCCTGTTTTGACACATCCAGGTAAGGGGTGCATGATCTGTGACCAACCGGAATTTTCTCCCCAACAGGTAGTATTTGAGCGTCTCTACAGCCCACTTTATTGCGAGACACTCTTTCTCTACTATGGAGTAATTTTTCTCCTGGGGATTTAGTTTCCTACTTAAATAAAGGATGGGGTGCTCCTCACCTTGAGACTCCTGGGAGAGTACCGCCCCCAGCCCTACCTCAGATGCGTCGGTTTGGACTACGAACTCTTTGGAGAAGTCAGGTGTGACCAACACTGGTTGGGCACAGAGAGCTTCTTTCAGGCTTCTAAAGGCTTGTTCGGTTTCGGGGGACCACTTTACCATTAGCGGTCCTCTTGCTTTTGTGAGGTCAGTTAGTGGGGTTGCCTTAGTTGCAAAATTGGGAATAAACCTTCTATAGTACCCAATTAACCCCAAAAAGGTCCTTACTTGTTTTTTTGTAACTGGCCTTGGCCAATTTTGTATCGCCTCCACTTTGAGTGTTTGGGGTTTGAGTAAACCTCTGCCAATAGAATATCCCAGATACTTGGCCTCCTCCAGACCAATAGTGCATTTAGCGGGGTTAGCAGTTAGTCCAGCAGACCGGACTGCGTCAAGCACAGCTTGGACCTTTGGAAGGTGGGATTGCCAATCTTCACTATGGATTACCACATCATCCCGGTAGGCGGCAGCATACCGAGCATGTGGTTTTAAAATTTTATCCATCATTCTTTGGAATGTGGCGGGAGCTCCATGTAAGCCAAAAGGCAACACCTTATACTGAAAGAGGCCGTCTGGGGTTGAGAAGGCTGTCTTTTCTTTTGCCCTTTCTGTGAGGGGAACCTGCCAGTACCCTTTTGTTAGGTCTAGGGTTGTGAGATATCGGGCTTTGCCCAGTCTCTCTACAAGTTCATCTACCCTGGGCATAGGATAAGTATCAAATTTTGACACCGCGTTTAGTTTCCGGTAGTCATTACAAAACCTTGTTGTACCATCTGGCTTTGGGACTAAGACTATAGGGCTGTTCCACCCACTTTGGGATTCCTCAATTACACCTAGTTTTAGCATTTTTTAACCTCTAAACTTATAGCCTTTCTTTTGGCCTCCGGGATTCGGTACGGTTTAAGGTTAACTCGGACCCCCGGTTCAGAGACTAAGTCATGTTCAATTACGCTAGTTCTACCTGGCTGTATAGAGAAGATTTCTTTGTTTCTTCTCACTAAATTCTGAACCTCTCGTTTCTGATGAACAGACAGGGTTTCAGCTATGCTAACCTCTGGGTCAGTTTCTTGATTCTCTGACGGACCTGGGGGTACTAGGGTTAACAAGACTTCTCTATCTTTCCAGGGCTTGAGTAGGTTTATATGGTAAATTTGCTCAGGTTTCCTCCTACCTGGCTGTCTTACCTTATAATTTACTTCTCCCACTCTTTCCAAGACCTCATATGGCCCATGCCATTTAGCAAGGAATTTACTCTCCACGGTGGGAACCAGAACTAGTAACCTATCACCTGGAAAAAAAATTCTGACCCTAGCACCCTTATTATACGTATTCCTCTGTGCTTCTTGAGCTTTCTCCATGTGTTCCCTCACTATGGGTAGGACTGCAGCAATGCGGTCCTGCATCTGGGCAACATGCTCTATTACACTTCTGTAAGGGGTAACCTCATGTTCCCAAGTCTCTTTGGCTATATCCAATAAGCCCCTTGGGTGTCGGCCATACAATAGTTCAAACGGGGAGAAGCCTGTGAATGATTGGGGAACTTCCCTAATGGCAAATAACAGGTACGGTAACAAACAATCCCAGTTTTTCCCATCTTTATCAACCGCCCGCCGTAACATGCTCTTTAAGGTTTTATTGAACCTTTCCACTAAACCATCTGTTTGTGGATGATAGACTGAGGTTCTGAGATGCTTGATTTTTAGGAGTTTACATAGCTCTTTTGTTACTTGGGACATAAACGGTGTTCCCTGGTCAGATAGAATCTCTTTAGGAATTCCGACCCGGGAAAACAGAACTACGAACTCTTTTGCTATGTTTTTAGCAGAGGTGCTACGTAGGGGAACTGCCTCCGGATATCGGGTGGCATAATCCAATATTACCAATATATGCTGATGTCCCCTAGCAGACTTTATTAAGGGTCCTACTAGATCCATAGCAATCCGGTCAAATGGTACCTCTATTATGGGAAGGGGTACCAATGGGCTGCAGTACGCCTTGAACGGGGCGGTGATCTGACATTCTGGGCATGAGGAACAATAATTCGTAATTTCTGCCAGAACCCCAGGCCAATAGAAGCTTCGGAGAACCTTTTCTTTTGTCTTTTCCACCCCTAGGTGTCCCCCCAATGGATGACTATGTGCGAGGTGTAATACTACGTTACGGAATTTCCGTGGTACCAACAATTGTTTAGTTGTAACTGATTTCCTTTTATCAACCCGATATACTAGGTCGTTCTCTACCTCGAAGTAGGGGTAATCAAGTGACCTATCTGGTTGGCCAGGAGTACTATTCTGATCCCGTATATTTCCCCTTGCTACCGCTAATGTGGGGTCCTCCCACTGGGCCTTCTTAAAACTCCCAGGACTGACCTCTAGGTCAGCGAGGGTCTTATCCGGTTCTGGGGTGGTAAGTGTCTGATCAACATCTTGATTTGGGGTATTCCCTACCAAAGTAGTGATGGGGAAGGGAATTTTACAGCACTCCTCCTTTTCCCCCTTCTTATTTGGGCCCTCGTCAACCTCCATTTCTGAAAAAGGGAAAGGATTTGTTTCTTCTAATACTTCGTTATGGTCCGCTATTGAACTCTGGGCGCTATTCTGAGCGGGGGACCACATTTTTAGAAAATGGGGAAAGTCGGTCCCTATTAACACATCATGTGCCAGTTTGGGTACAATACCCACCTTGAAATCTAAAGAACCAAACTCTGTTTCAAAAAAAAACATCAACAGTGGAATATTCATGATTATCCCCATGTATACAACAAATTGCCACTCTTTGTGAACTGTTTCCCTGTTTCTTCTTAATGGGCAAGAGGTATTCGGACACTAGTGTGACCATGCTCCCAGAGTCAAGAAGTGCCCGAACCCTCCTACCATTAACCTTTACAAATGCCCACAAATGGTTATTCAAGGGGTCCTCTGGGCTAGTGCCCATACATTGGGACAACAGCGCATAAGGTTCCACGCTGTTGCATTGCATGGGCTCATCATTTAGTGGGCAGATTTTTGCTGTGTGGCCCCTCTCATGACAATTTACACATTTAGGTACATAATCTGTGTCCCACTTAGAGCCTTTTCCCGGCTCCCCATGTTGGCTATTGCCCTTAGTGTGCGAACCACTGTTGCTGGTGCTGCGTGAAGGTGGTCGCCGCTCTTCAGCGCCCCTTAACCCCGGTACCCTTTTACCGTCTCTGGAAGAGTCCTGGAACCTTGGCTAGTGGGGTTGCTCCACGACTGTGGGTTGCAGGTTCTCTTCTGCTGCATTGTACCTTTCTACGAGGGCCACAAGCTCATCCGCATTGTGGGGGTCACTCCGACTGACCCAACGGCGTAAGGCAGAGGGAAGTTTTCTCAAGAACTGGTCCATGACCAACCGTTCCACGATGTGGCTGGCTGAGTTGATCTCGGGTTGTAGCCACTTCCGGGCGAGGTGGATGAGGTCATACATCTGGCTTCGGGTGGCTTTATCCATCGTGAAGGACCATGCGTGAAACCTTTGGGCGCGAACAGCCGTGGTTACGCCGAGGCGGGCGAGGATCTCGAACTTCAATTTTGCATAGACGTTAGCTACGGCTGGCTCTAGATCAAAGTAAGCCTTCTGGGGTTCGCCGCTTAGGAAGGGTGCGATTAGACCAGCCCACTAAGCTTCTGGCCATCCCTCTCTCTGTGCCGTGTGTTCAAACATGAGAAGATAGGCTTCCACATCATCCGAGGGTCCCATCTTCTGAAGGTAGTGGCTTGCCCTGGTCATTTTCGGGACTGGGGCTGCCTCTGCCAGTGGAAGGTTACTGATAGTCCCCCTTAGGATCTCGAGTTCCTGCTGTAAGCCCTGGGCGAACCGTTGTTGCTCCTCTCTCAGCAAGCGGTTTGTCTCTTGCTGGTTTGCATTCGCCTGTTGCTGGTTTGCATTAGTCTCTTGCTGGTTTATTGACAGCCGTTGCTGGTTTGCATTAGTCTCTTGCTGGGCTATTAACAGCTGTTGCTGGGTTTCATTCGCCTGTTGCAGGTCTGCATTAATCTTTTGCTGGGCTTCATTCGCGTCTTTCTGGACAGCGACATTGCGTACCAGCGCACTCACCACGTCTTCCATCTTGTTTGGAGAGAAAACCCCCCCTTTTTTTTTTTTTTTTAAAGTTCTTTAACCCGCAGACCTTTTAGTGTTCTGCCCGCATTCTCCACCATATGTGACAAACGGCTTACTCTGGGGCTCCGTCGTTTGTCCGGGACTGTTTAGAACACGGTCTTTTAGGGTAGGTTAAATGATGAGGCGTCACGTACTGTTCCTTTAAACAGGCTATGCCTGGTTTATTCAGTCCCAGGCACTGAGACTGCCACAGTGCATACAACAGAAAACAGATCAAAACAAAAGCTGCTCACCTGAGCGATAACTTAACTTAGATATCCCTGACTCAGGGTTGGAAGTGGCTTTTCCACTCCCAACAACAAAACAAGGTACTTTTGCAGTCTTATACAAATGAACAGAAAGATTGAACCTGTTTGGGGAAGAGGCTTCTCCCCTCTGTAGTTCAGCAGCCTTCCAGCCTCCTGGCTCTTGTGGAGAGACCAGAGCAAACAGGAAAACAGTCTTACATACCTGATTCCTAATTAGCATGACAGGTGACAGAAATCAGGCAGCAGACAAACTCTGGTCTGGATCTCTCATCCCTCAGTTCCAGCGCTTGCCAAACTGTGGGATGGAGTGTATGTATTATAAGGCTGCACTCCCAGGCCAAACAGGATAGAAACTGTTTAGTATCCTGGGAGCCCTATATACGGAATTTATTACCATCCCCTGGTTTCTGTCACAATGGTCACAAATCTTTCTTTTAACAAGAAAGAAAGACTCTCTTGAAGGCCATGGACCATTGATGTTAAACTGTGTAAGACTACTAATGACCCATATATTTTCTGGTTAACTTCCTTGATGTAGCTTGAGTATGTAATGAAACCATTACATGGAAGAGATAAGGAATGTATCGTTTCTAAGGTCCACTTGTAGGGGACTATGGGGCCTATTCAGAATTATTTCCTGGCACAAATGGCCTTTTTCGCGCAGCATTGCATCTTGCCATTGTCTTTTGAGCAGTTATTGCTTGGTCAAAGTGTACACAAACGACTGTTCTTGAGACAAAATTGAAAATGGGGGAGAAGCCAATTTCCGAGTAGCCCCAGTATATTCGTGTATGTAACCCCAAACCCAGTAGACTATACTCCACATGGTGAGATGAGAAAAGCTCTCCCCTATTTTGCATTGGAAATATTCAACTTTAATGGACAGGTCCCTATGTATCAAGTACCAACACTGGCGATTTAGGAGTTGAAATTGTAACAAAATAGTAGTTTCGAGCACGAAGTTATTAACCACGGTATCTTTGTGTTTAGTATAGTGTAGTATAGTGTACAGGAAATAGAAATATAACTTGTGGTGCAGTCACACGTCTCAAACAGGTCTTCAACCCTGCCTTTCCCCATTATCACAAAGCTTATAATGCTTCCACTGCAGCCAGGGATTCTGGGTAATGACATGCAAATGAGCACACAGTGTCACCTTTCACTTCATGTCCATTTCAACATTGAGCCCTATAAACTTATGCCTGCCGCATTAAACAGCTTTTCAGCACCGCCTGGGTTAAAGAAGTGCACAGCCAGTAACCCTACTCACAGACATCTGTTTCGACCTTCGATGCCGTGTACAGAATAGTTACTGTATATAGAGCAGCAGAAGGGTGAAAACCATAAACCTACAGTAGATTTACACTTTGGGCCTTTTTCTATATTGTACGAAGCTGCTGTTTTTGGCCGAAAATCCCCATTAAAGTCCACACTGATTTGGGCAGAAAACACCCCCCACGGCCACTTTGAACAATATCTGATGACCCCCTTATTGTCTTAATTTGATTTGAGATGTTTTATGCTAATATTTCTGGCAGCGGAAATTCCTGTCTTCTTCAAAATCAGACATGATCTTTACCTTTTGTCCTTTGCCCACCTTTGACGAATGAGTTTTAACAGGTTAAGAAAAACAAACTTTGTACAGTATTTTCTAATATCGCTTCTAATATCATTGGAGAGACTTGAGACTTACAAAAAAAAAATGAAGGATCTTTTTTGAACAGATTGGATTCAAAGGTAAATATGTTTCACAAAATAAAAGGAGTTGTATGTGGAAAATACATGCAAATTGTGCTGTGCTCCTCTGCAGTTTAGAGACACAAACCTCTGGGAATTATTTAGTGCTGCTTGCAATTCACCAATAATCAAAGTGACACTTTAATGTGCAAAGGTTTGTATTTATGAGAAGATGCCTTCAGTAAGTCATTCTCTGCTTATGTAGTGGAATACTTAACCTTGGGTTTTTGATAATAATTTCCCTGAGGGACAATGACAAACACCTTTAGCACTAAAACACGTGTTTTAGTGTTTTGTACTCCTTAAAAGTGCTTTCCTACACTAGGATAAAATTAACTAATGGCAGTTAAGTGTTCAATAAAAATGGCAAAAATATTTAAAGTTTAAAAAAACACACAATGTCCATTCAATATATATTTTTATCTTATCAGCATTACGATTTAATGCAATACATAATTTTCTTATACCATCTTGAACATTATAGACTACTGAGAAATAAGATATCAGCATGTAAAGATCTTAAGTGATCATCATTTTTGAAGTTTAATAGTGGTTGCTACAATTATGTCTTGGTCAGCGATTAGAAATCAGACAAATAGAAGTTTGTTTCTTTTTAACTGGTTTATGGAAGTTATAAAAAGCGTGAACTAGGACAGTCAACAATTCACAAAATAAGGAAGAAAAGATGGAGCACACAAGCCTTGCTTAGCAGATACTGTCCTACAATTTAGCAGTCTTCATTATTGATAACAACATATTGTGTTAAAAAGGCAGTTCGAGCAGCACTTTAAAAAAATGTGTTTTTTTTAAAAAAAATATATGCGGCCTTTGGTTACCTTTTATTGAAAAAAAATTACCTAAGCTGCCGATCGATTAGTTCCCACATGATTGATCAGTTAAGATCCTGCTTACAAGGGTTCACTTAATGGCTGCCTTTCTGTTTCAATCAATCCTTCAGTTAGTGTAGCTCTGAAGCTACAATGTATTCTTAATTTACCAAGGTAATATTGTCTATTGTTACAGTTTGCAGCTCAAACGGCTGGGAATATTGGCAACAAATGAACACAAACAGGAAAGTGTTACAAAGATCTTGCACTGGTGGGGAGGTGGGCTAAAACCTGCTATAGGAATCAAAGGATGCTCAGTGTATTAAAACTCATTAACAATTGCATTGAGTTGAATTACAAATAAATAAAAAATGAAGTATTATCTAATACTACAGAACTGATTTATTTAAAAAAAATACATACAACAAAAGACAAAAATACCCACTGCTAGATCCAATGTGATAAAATACAGGGTTAAATACTTCAATGTTCGTATTCTCATGAGTAAGGGTCATTTAGTTAAACCCTTTGGCCAAAGCGTTAGAAGCCTGCAGCCACGTCACGGCATGACCAGTACACTACCGACACACTTTATTAAAGTGTGGCCGGTTCCGCAAACCGGGAGATTTCCCGGCTTGCTAGTGGCGGTGACGCGCGGTCACGCGTCATCGGGAGCCTGCGCCCCCTGCACGCGCGTCCAGGGCTCCCCGAGGGAGCCCTGGTGTCCCGCGATCGCGGGACGGCGGCAGGGGGTTCCGGGGGACCCGGCGGACCCGGCAGCGGTAGGGAGAGCGCCCCGATCGGAGGGCGCTCTTCCGCTGCTTCGGCGCGCGCCCGTCACCCTCCGGCGCGCGCCAGGATACTGCTGCGGCCAAGAACGGGCAAATGCTCGAATAAACTTGGCCGCAGCAGTATGCAGGTCCTAATACTACCTGGGAACATTCTCATTTACCTCTGCTGGAGGGAGAATGGCCTCAGTGGACCTGTCCTGCACAGGTACATGGGAAAACCTGCTACTTCAAATGTGTGAGATACTGCATGGATTGCACCTTTATAATGCAGAATATCACAGAGGTTCCATAGGATTTAATGGAAGTGATAACGCAGAATGTCACAGAGTACAGTATACTTCCATAATGTGACAGCAAGAGCAATAACCTTTGCTAGACATACAAATGTGCCAAGGATGGGCAGGTCCGTGAGTTTGAAACCCAAACCCCGCAGTTTGTTCGGAAGTTCAAACAAACACGTGAATCTGAGTGAAAGTGGGGCCAAAACCCGGGAAAAGCACGGCTTTCCATTCGTTTATTTTTATTTTTTGTCTTTTTCATAAACTTGGGCTTTGGAAAGAAAACAAAAAAAACTCGCATAACTTTTTGAAAAGTCCTATTATTTTTTTAAAGATTTTTCCAGAATTTGTTACAAATCCAAAATTAATCAAGTTCCAGAAAAAGAAAAACTCGAAAACATTTTTAAACCGAAACTAAAACACTCTGTCATAAGACATTTTCTGGCGCCAGGGGCTAATCCATTTGAATGGGCTGCATTGTTGGGTTCTGTCTCCAAATGTCTAATGGTATAGCACTGCTTAGACAATATGGGCCACTGCATCTTCCAGTTTATATACTCCAACACATGTGTGACTATTCTTTGTTAAAGTCCCAAGTGCTATATATATTTCCTGAAACAACGTGTGGAGTGAGACCTGTGTATAAAAAAATGGGCGCCCCTGAGATATCTTGGATATATGCTAATTTGAGTAATTTGCATATCTGATTAGCATATGTCCCAGGTATCTTAGGTGGTGCTCATCTTTTGGTGTTCAGATGCCTCTATACATGTCTAGAAGTGAGTGTTTCCCTCACCTCTCCAGCAAACCCCATATTTCAGGTTTTGTGCGAATAGTTGCTGCCGTGTGTGAATATTCGTCCACCAGTTGAATATTAACAAAAACCCTCCAAATAATTTGAGGACCGAATTTTGACACATTTGCCAATCTTTAATGGTGGGATATTTTCCATCCGACACTGCCAGTGCATCCTATGAAATCTCCATGATATTTTAGGTAACAAGGGTTGTTGTGTTTTCTGGGGAGAACAATGGAGTCTGCTACATCTGTAGTTGCTGGTGTGTTTAACACTTTCACTGCCACAGGGGCTTGCAACTCATCCTATCAGTGGTTCCCAACTCCAGTCCTCAAGGACCCCCTAACAGTCCAGGTTTTAAGGATTCCCCTGCTTGAGCACAGGTGATTTAGTGAAAATGATTGGGCCACCTGTGCCAATGTGAGGATATCAATAAAACCTGGACTGTTAGAGTTGGGAAACAGGGAGGGTATGTTCCTAATTATGATTAAGTTAGTTAATTACGTCATTAATTTCTCCTTAGCAAAACCGGATATGGGGTCTCTTAAAGCTCTACTGTGTTGTTTTAAACTCTACCAAACTCTCAGTTCCCAAGATTGTCGGGGGAAAAATTGTGCCAGTATAAAAATAAAAAAAAAGTCTTTCTTTAAATAAAAATCCAGATTTCTTTTTTTTTTTTAACAAATCCAAAAGCAAGTGCCAGTATAAACTCCCCCTTCCTCCCAACAGATATGGGAGGTGTTTGAAGGAGTTACATGTCACACATTTTATAATGATGTGCATGCAGTGTCACCAGGCCAATGGTTTTCTCTGCTTCGATTACATCAAAGCTATGTTGGTTTTAGGCTGGTATAAAGCTATTTGGGTTACAGATCTTCATCAAGCTTCACAACATCTGATGCAGAGAGGAGCATAACAATACTTCCTGTGATGCTATAGCAGGGATATCCTTAAAGACCTGTTGTTGGCCCTTGAGGACACTGGTTTAGAATGAGATGTGTTTGGGACTGCAGTGCTTTGGATGACAATATGGATTTTCTTTCCCATGACAATACAGGGAATAACAGTTATAACAAAGGAAAGGCAAATAATGATTGACTACATATTTATAATGGACAAGGTGTACAGTTCCTAAATTTTTCCAGTTTTTAATGGATTTTTTTTTTTTTTTTTTTTTAAAGCTTTGCTGTTAAAATCAAGATAAATGATCTGGAAAATCATTAACATTTAGCCACGTTAAATCATGTTGAATGCACAAAAATATTTTCAGAATAAGACATCTTCATTAATTATGCATAGCTGGAAACAGCCCATTTATTATTTGATACACTGTCCGTTTTATTATTGCAGTAGCACAACAAGAGTGGAGTTTGTGTTGTTGGGGAGCGCAGAATCATATATGGAAATATAAAGAAAAAACACACAGAGTGCAGGATTGTTCCAAATCCAATTCAGTCTTGAGAAACATTGTTTTTTGAAAGTGGGCAATGCCACAACTCACATTGCCCAGAAAGGGCAGATGCCAATGAAATGTATCTTTTGCGGGTGCCTCCCCGTCAGCCTCAGTTCCCCCTGGATCCCATGACGGTCGGAAATTCGACAGCCCTCACAGATCGTGATGTTGTGTAGTCTTCATGAACCATGATGTTCTGCAGCCCTCGCAGAGCTAAGTACAGCAAGGCCCCGCTTCTCGGCACCCCGCTTTTCGGCGGTACCGAGGAGGGGGCCGCCATGTCGGTGCATGCGCAGAACGGGCCGGTCCGGGGTCACGCATGCGCAGAATGGGGTTTTTGCAGATGTTGCGCATGCGTAGAACGGCGCATTGCCGGTCTGCGCATGCGCACATAACGAAAATCGCCGGTTCCGCTTTCTGGCGATTTTCGCTTTGGGGACATCCTGTGCCAAACTAGGGGTACTTTACAGGAACAAATGCTCCCTAAGTCTCCTGGTCAGAAAACGTATCGCACAGCAGATGCTAATGCCAATTATTGACTATGGAGACATAGTATATGGCTCGGCACCTCAAACCCACCTTAGCAAACTTAACACCATCTACAACTCAATTTGTCGTTTTGTTCTCCAATGCAACTATAACACACATCACTGCACAATGCTCAAAGAACTAGATTGGTCATCACTCGAGTCTAGGCGCAAAGTTCACCTTTCCTGTCTTGCCTTCAAATTTTTTATGGGCAAACTACCCAGCTACCTGAGCAAGCTCCTCACCCCTACCACATGCAGAACCTTTCACCTGAGATCAGACTCCAAAAGACTGTTCATGGTCCCAAGGCTCAACAAAGTATCCGGCCGCTCCTCCTTCTCTTACTGTGCACCCCAAAACTCGAACAACCTACCAGAGACTCTTACATCCATCACCAGTCTAAATTCTTTCAAATCTAAGGCTGTCACACATTTTAATCTGGTCTGTAACTGTTTCATACGCCCATAATACAAATTATCTTTAACTGTGCATGCAATGTCTTGTATATAATGTATACCCTGCTCATTATGTAACTGTATTTGTAACCATGTATTATTTGTCTTAACTCTGTGCCCAGGACATACTTGAAAACGAGAGGTAACTCTTAATATATTACTTCCTTGTAAAATATTTTTATAAATAAAAATAAATAAATAAAATCCTGTATTACACAAAGATGTGTGTGTTAAAAAGATGTATATAGTAAAACAATTGCAAACAAATGCACACTTACATATTAGATAGTGTGTGTGGCAGCTGGAACAGAGTAAACATTCGCCGTGGACGACGCGGCGTCTTCCAGGTCTCTGCAGCTTTAGGGAATCCCCACTTCTGGACCCGGCTTGCAGGTCGCGACGTCAGCTGATCCGGGATCCCACGTACAGTCGTCCTGCGTCTTCTGCCTGAAGCACGGTTTTAACGCGTTTCGCCAAAATCGCTTCCTCAGGAAATGGTGTTCCAGACATCAGAGCTCCCGGTTTAAATACCCCTCTCAATTAGTTCAGATAATGGACATTCGCCAAAAGAATCACATAGCGGTGCTAACTACGGACCTACATAGAGTCTTATTCATGTGCGGTCAATCGGGTATCACTGCACAGGGTAGCAGATGAATATAAAGTGACATGATGCAATTAAGTTCAGCAATACATTGTGATGCTGACCACGGACCTACAGAGAGTCTTATCTATGTTCAGTCAATCAAAAATAATTGCACGTAGTAGCAGATAAGTATAAAGTGACGAAGTAAAATGAAGTTAAACAATACAGTGGATGTTTGCTGTTTATACAGAATAAATAAAGTGAGAATACAAGTGCAATATACATGTACTCGGTGGTTTGGGGCATAAGTCCCAAATACAGTGCTCAATCCAATTCTGAACTGTTAGACAATGATAGATTTGAGTCCACATATCATGGTAACAGGAAACTATAACAGTCAAAAGATAAGTATTTTGACCCAGTGCTATTTGAATGCAGCAAAGACACTCAATGTAATGGCAATAGTCCATGTGTCATAATAAATAAAGGGTTAACATACCATTGTTGTGTAGGACTCCGCCATACCAAACCCTTATGCTGCAGCACTGTTCCAGGTCATCAAATCTCCCTGTGAAGGAGAAATATACTCACAGGAGGCTGGTTCCTTTGCAGCGTGCAGCACGCTCAATATTCAAGTTGAAGTTGAAATCCAAGGATTCCTGCGGTGCACAGCCAAGTAGAGTAGCGGACCAGCAAGGTGTGGGTTAAAAATATATTTTATTAGTGCAACATGGTACAGGGGACACACACGCAATTAAGTTCAGCAATACATTGTGATGCTGACCACAGGCCCACAGAGAGTCTTATCTATGTTCAGTCAATCAAAAATAATTGCATATAGTAGCAGATAAGTATAAAGTGACGAAGAAAACTGAAGTTAAACAATACAGTGGATGTTTGCTGTTTATACAGAATAAATAAAGTGAGAATACAAGTGCAATATACATGTACACTAAACATTACATAAATGACACAAAGTAACAAGGAATGTATATGCTGGATATCCTAGCTGATACTATCTAGCTAACCCACAATGAATGGGAATGGAAGAATACATCTACAGTATGAATTGGATGACTGAATAGAAAATGAGTGGTATTAAAACCGTGTGGTGTGCACTGAAGGAGAATTATGTGAAACGTGGCATATTACCAGGTGGTTCAACTACCAGCTGAATGAGAACGGTGTGTACAATGTGAAAAATATATCAAATGTACAAGGAGACACTTGATCTAACTCAAGGCAGCTGATCCTCAGCACATAAGGGGACAGGTTTAAGTGGTAAGAGGGAGAGAAGGCAAGATGTTAATGATGCCCACTAAAAGCTTCCTACCTTCTATGTGCAGAAAACAATCTACTGTACACTACTGTATGTGAAAATATCAATTTGGTGGATCTGTATGTACGTAGCACAACAAGACCAATATTTAAGTCTGAGTGTGGCATTGTCTTACTCCTCTTGGGTCAGCACTTCCTATATATTCCTACTCCCTGTTAAAGCTGCAGACCAAGAAATATCCTACGTGCGTTTAAAAAAAAAAAATCAGTTCTGTACTATGAGGAACAACTCTGAATAACATTTTTAGTGTGTTATAATGTAACAAGCATTTTTTGTTTTTATAGCAAACATTTACAAAGTCACACATGCTGAGTCAATACTCCTCTGCAGTCATTTAGTGAACCCCTGAGCCGAGTCTTCGCAGATCAATCAGCAACTTAGCTAATTACTTATCATTGTGTGGATTGTATTGATGCCCATATTAAAGGGAAAAAATAAAATAAAAAAAGGCAGCTTGGTTCTGGTTCTTAAATCCTGTTTCATTTCAATAGCTCTCCCATAAGACACTGCATTCATTTGGTCCTATTCAGTATTCCCATTTCCTCTCTCACCTGAGACTTTCTTTCTTTCTATATTTTGAACTTGGGTGCTGCTACAATTTGCAGGGCACCCACTCTACCTACCTTCTAGTGCAGGGGTGGCCAACTCCAATCCTCAAGGGCCACAACAGGCCAAGTATTAGGGGGATATCCCTGCTTCAGCACATGGGGCTCAATGAGTGGTTCAGTAATTTTGACTAAGCAATCTGGGCTGAAGCAGGGATAACCTTAAAAACTGACCTGTTGGTGAGGTGGTGAGGTGGCGAGGTGGCGGGGTGGCGGGGGTAGGGTTGAGCACTGCAGTTGGGAACCACTGCTCCATCTAACACACAGCTGTTCAAAGAGAAAAAAAAGGATGCATTCCAGTATAACACATGTGCTATATCAGGGGGGCGCAAACTTTTTTCCCTGCGCCCCCCTGACGGCTGTCCCCTCACTCCCGCGCCCCCCCCCAAGCCCAACTTACCCGCGCTCCGGCGTAATGACGTCACGTTGCCATAGCAACGTGACGTCACATGACCTCGCAGCGTCATTTTGATGCCGCGTTGCCATGGCGCCGCAGGGAGGAAGCCGCCGGAGCCACGGTAAGTTAGGTTTACAGAGGCCCTGCAGCTCCCCCGGCACTTAATTTAAGTGCCTTCGGGAAGCGCGCGGGGCCTCTGTAAACCCCGCGCCCCCCGTCGGCAGTGTCGCGCCCCCCCTGGGGGTCGCGCCCCACAGTTTGCGCACCGCTGTGCTATATAACTAGTCCCTATATCATCCGATTGACTCTAAATTGCAAGCCACATCTGTGGCAAAGAGAGGCATATTTATTTTCTGTCTCTTTGAGTCAATCTATGGAGGCACCGATAATGCTCCCCATGTTGCATCATGCCCAGCAGCATGCAATGTAGTGAGTGTCCATAGAAGGATTTAGTTGGGGCTTATGTGGTGGACAAATTATGAGATGTGTCAAATTCCACATCACTGTGCATCACGTTTCCTTTTCTTTGCATTACACAAACCGGCCAAGAATCTGCACAGACCTCTATGGAATCAATCTGCCCCTCGATGTAAGAAACTGGATTATATAAAGGTTTCTTGTAGTTATAGCAGAACCGAGTAAAACAAGTTACTGTACCTCAAAACAAACGTCTTTTTGCATTGATACCTACACTGGTTTCACTTCCTCTATACCAGGGGTGGCCAACTGCAGCACACAAGGGCCACCAACAGACCAGCTATTAGGGATATCCCTGCTTCAGCACAGATGCTCAATCAGTGGCTCGGTTACTCTATGGCAGGGGTACACAAACTTTTTTTGCCTGCTCGCGCCCCCCATACTTTTTCCCTGGCATTTTGACGTCACAACATCATGTGATGTTGCTGCGTCATTTGACACCACTTTGCCATGGCAATGCGTCGCCAGAAGCCACCGGAGACAAGGTAAGGGACTTGCAGAGACCTCGCGCGCTGCCCCGGTATTTAATTTAAAGGCTGTTTTGAAGAGCGCGGGGCCTCTATAAGGGCACCCTATCCCCCATCTCAGAAAATGTTGCACCCCCCAGTTTTCGCACCCTTGATCTATGATATGGGGGCTCAGGGGGCCCCTCGAAATGTACCTAATGAGTAATCCACCCTTGGAACTGGGTCCAGTACGACTCCAGCTCTGCTTTATTGTTGTATAAATCACATTTTTGTACTTTATTACACTTACACAACAGGAATACAAGAATCATGGCACAAGGTATGCGGGGGTCTACACTGTACACTAAAACCAAGTAGCCCTGGTGTCTGGTGGACAGATGAGCCCCAGGGAAGGAAGGATAGGGGCCAGGTACTGTGCCTAACCTTTATTATACTGGTCCCCTGTCCATCACAATACTCTTCTGCATCTATTTTATTCGTTCTACTTCTCCCTCCACATAATCCCCTGTTCATATTTATTCTGCTACACTTGCTACATTGTATGTTCCTTTTGCATTTGTTGGGGACATTTACTTTTTGTCTAGTGTTTTAATGGAGAAGGAGCGGCTCAGTGAGTAAAGACACTGACTGGCACTAAGAGTTTGAAGGGGAACCTGGTTCAATTCCTGGCGTCGGCTCTTTGTGACCTTGGGCAAGTTACTTTATCTCCCTGTGCCGCAGGCACCAAAAACATAGATTGTAAGCTCCACGGGGCAGGGACCTGTGCCCGCAAAATGTCTCTGTAAAGCGCTACGTAAAACTAGCAGCGCTATACAAGAACATGCTATTGTTATGGCTTTGATGGCACTTAATAACATCAAAAGAGGAATATACAGTCAGGCTAAAGTAATAATATACGGTTGCTAAACTTTTATTTAACTTTGGAGAGCTCTGTTCTTTAGTCTTGAGCAAATATAGAAGTGTACATGTGTCATCTCTGGAGCAGCGAGTCTTGGTTGTGCAGAACGCGTTAGACAGCTGGAGTATAGAAACATTGCAGCACTGACAATGCCGTGACTTGGTTTATTTGATATGTCGAAAACAAAGAAACCTTTTAAAGCATCTCTGCTTCATGGGAAATGTCAGCCTGTACTTTCCTTGTACATCTCAAACAAAATTCAGAATAACATGGCAGATCATTAAATACCCCGCTACGCCCCCTTTTTTTTTTTTTAAATGTAGCAGCAAATGTAAAGAAACAAAAATGACTTCATACTAGTAGTGCTTTGCAAAGTGAAATGTAAAATAACATCATTCTTATCTAGTATCTCGGTGACCAGGGAGCCAACCTGGATTAGGGGTTTAATTTGGGTAGAACTGCGTTTAGCTGCATTGCGAATCTTCTAGAACAGGAGTGGCCAACTCCAGTCCTCAAGGGCCACCAACAGGTCAGGTTTTAAGGATATCCCTGCTTCAGCATAGGTGGCTCAATCAGTGGTTCTGTCAATGACTGAGCCACCTGTGCTGAAGCAGTGATATCCTTAAAACCTTACCTGTTGGTGGCCCTTGAGGACTGGAGTTGGCCACTCCGGTTTTAGAAAAAGCAGCATATTTCCTTTCATCTCTTCTTCTTCACCTGATGATTTATACAGAGGTAATGAATAATTAATGAATAATGGGGCCATATTTAATTAGCTGTGCTGTAAGGTGTCAAAGCATGGCTTTGTAAAGATGACCCTCTATTTTATTTTGTGTAACTCCCTTCCTGGGATTATTATGGCTTTAAGGGGTTAACTGTGTGGGCCCAATCAGATTAAGGCCCCTTCCCCATCACATGGGGCTGAGGTGACTCAGCAGAAGTTAAACCCCGCCAACTTCTGCCTGGAGACAGTGATTTCAGTCTGAGCTATAAATAGTTAGGGGGAAGCTTCTGGAACTCATATCTGAGGAGGAGACACAGAGGAGGGATCTCATTGTATATAGTAAGTGTTTAATGTTTAGCTGGGATAGGATCCCCTTTTTATTGTTTGACAGTTAGGGAAAGTGCCCCGATTAGAAAGTGGCCTTAAGAATGGTTCATTGCTACTCTGAGCTCATATGGCAGCAGCCTATTCCCTGTTGGGGCTCCACAGTGCACAGCCCGAGGTATAGTTGGACGACCCCATCGGATGGTCCATAGCTGGCTTCACTACAGGTCACCATGAGGGGGCATACAGTGCCAATAAGAGGGACACTGATCACCAGCAGAGAGAGAGCAGCATAAAGCCCTAACAGGGCCCTAAAGAGATGAAGCCATACCCAGCCGCCCAGAAGATGGCTGCAATAGGTAACATAGGGGATCAAGCCTCACCACCTCCCTAGCGGGCCGAGAGAGGGGCAGCTAGAGAAGAAAGGTTAAGACAGCACAAGGAACAATGCATTTTATGTCCATAACAAGATCTCTGTGTGTTGATGTAACAATAAAGCTGCTGTTGAATGAATAAGGTTCCTGGTGCCCATCATTGCTACCGCATTGCCCAGCCGCATGAATCCAGCACCCTGCATGACGTAAATGCATTATGAGTAGCCAATAACAGACACTGAGGTAAACACCCGGCAGGGGAGGTTTACATATAGCTCTCCTGTAGGGTACATACAGGGCGTTATTTATCAAGGTCTCACAGATGAATCTGCACTGGATTTATATAATCGAGCAAATCCCATTCTTTTTGATTCGAATGTATTTCCTTAAAGGAGCGTTCCTCCTTTAAAAAAAAAATATGTTTCAATACATGATTGAAGCAGGGAGTCCGTGGAGCTGAACCCTGTTAATTTCAGCTCCGGGGACCCCTGCTTCCAGAGATTCTTGCCTCTGAAGAGTGCCGGCGTCTCCTGCAGATTAAAGCTCTCGCACCACATGGGCCAATAGGAAGCCGCACCTTGTGACATCACAGCTTCCTATTGGCCCGCAGGGCGTGGGAGCTTTGAAAAGCGGTGATAATATGAACCCTGCAGTGGCTACCAGCACCCACTACAGAGGTATGCCTCTCCGGAAGCAGGGAGTCCCCGGAGCTGGAATTAATTGGGTTCAGCTCTGGAGACCCCCTGCTTCAACTTGTTGGCCCCCCGATTTACAGCTGGGAGACATTGATAAATAACCCCTATAGATTTTGCACACATTTAATGATTTAGTGAAGAAGAAAAAAAAAAGGTATTCCCGTGCCTACCTTAATAAGTACGATCCATAACAAATCATAACATCATTTCTATTCCTAACGCTTTCCTATTCCCAACCTTAGGAGAATTTCACATGCCTCGTGCAACCTTATGAAGACAGAGCATCTTCCAGCTTACTAAATATCAGCCGATGTTCGCCCTGGCGGCATGAATGATTTATAGCACCAGAATGCAGATGAGGACAGGTAGGGCCATATATATACTAAGTAGTGCTACTCCATATGATGCCTTCCAGCACAGCAGAGTAAATCTGGCCTTTTACAGCATATTCTAGTTAATGGGATATAAGGGGCCTTCCAGCCCAAAAGGTGTTTTATGGCATAACAATGCTAAGTAAATGTGGCCCTTTGTGTCCTATTCACTTGCATGGGCTGTAAGGTTTCTTCATGGGTACAAAGTACCTGATAGAGTAGCACGTCTTAAAAAAATATGGTCAGGAATGTGCTACTTTTAACTTTCTAGCCCAGTGGTTCTGAACATTGCTCTCCCGAGACCATGGTTTGGCGATAACCTACTAATATTCCATTTATATGCAAACTCCAACCATCAGTGTTTTCCAGTTCAATAGTTATTTCTCTGACCTCAAGTCCTGTTCTGGGGTGACCTTGATTTGTTTTAGAGCATCAATTGTACACCTAAATCTAGAAAAGGAAGCAACGTGTAAAGGCTGTGTGTGTTTTACTACATTTATTGGACACGTTTATGCTAAGAATAGGAGAGGGGTAAAGAGTTTTACTATTTTTTCAAACTCCCAAAAAACAATTTGTTGTTTTGGAGACTTAGGGGCTTATTCACTAACCTTCGATAAGTGATTTACAGTATAGCACTATAAATGCCCTTATAGTGCGATATTGCCTGTTTAGCTATTCACAAAGCTTAGATAACAGTGCAATATTGCACTGAAACGTCTTTTTATAGTACTATAACACTCTGGCAAAAAACAAAGTCGTACAATAAGCCACAAAATACCCGAAATCGCATTTTTTGACAGAAACTGCCATTCACTAAGCAGTGATAATTGATTGTTAAAACCCTTATTCATATTATGAATTAATTTGCCAATTTAAACTTTTAAAAAATAAATAAACTAAAATTGAACACAACACAACAAGGGGGGCATCTTGCTCTGAAATCTTATGTATATATGTACAGTACAGTTCTTTGTAGGGTTCAGAGAATAGAGCACTCAGAACATCATAGCTATACTGCCACGGGTGAACATCAGAATCAAGTCCACCAGCCAGGGAAACTTGTAATCAGCAGGAGACAAGAACAACAGCACTTCAATTATCTTGAAAAAGAATATACAAAATGTATTCAAGAGGATTAGCGTTTCGGTCCAGCCATGGTATCTTGACAATGGTCCGACGTTGGAGAGAAACGTTGATCGCCTTGAATACATGATGTATATTCTTTTGCATAAAACCATTGGGGTGCTGCTGTGCTTCTTTCCTACTGTATTTTGTAGGGTGCCGTCTTTTTGTGCCCATCTGTGTTACCAAGGAAAATATTTCTCTCTTCTTGAAAATGCGTTCAAAAGTGTCTTTGCACAAAAAGTTCCTCTTTATTGCCATGTTTGCTGTGAAAGAATAATGTTCCCGCCCGGTGATATTTACAATGGATTTCTTCTTCATAAAAACAATTGGTGATTTCAAAGGTCACCCAAAGACAATCTTGTCCTCTTTCCCAACATGTTTGGAAATGCAGGTTGTTTGCTTTTGAAAACCCATTTTATAAAGGTATTATGTGCACTTGAACAAAGATGAACTAATGTAACCCCTTAATGTGGGAAAGGTCAGCAACACACTTTAGGCTCAACTCAACAATTAAGCTGTTTGATACATAAAAAGTAACGTTACTGTTTGTGGTCAAGTTGGATACAGTTTTGTTTGTTTTTTTTTACAGAATTTTGTAATCATTTTTAGTTTAATCTTAATATCGACATTTTCTTTTACTTTTTTCATTACAAGTTGATTCTATTAGGGAATTCATCCTTAAACCACATACAGTTTAAATATAAAGATACATTGTCAACATATTGAAGATAGATGCTATTAGAAGATATGAAATAATGTACTCCTAATACATTTATAGTCTATTAGTATTTACAGCTGAAAGATGTACTGTATTATATTGTGGCTGAGCAAATTCAACAAAGAAGTGTAGTTCGTTGGCATCAATCCAAGTGAACCCTTAAAGCTTAACAGCAATTTGAGAAGATGGGTTGAGCAAGAAGACTAAAGGATCTATATAACATCAATTTCTATCTTTCGATTTACCCTTTTTTATTAATAAAAATGTGTTGTCTAGTGTACACTGTGCATAGAACACATAGAACCTTCATACAGGTCCCATTTTAAAAACCCACGTGAGAGGAGAGGTGAAAATGATTCGGCCAATGACACCAGCCTTTATTCAATATGGTGAAGAAGAGATCAGCTCAATTGAAATGAATGGGAACAGAATATTCTGCAGCATAGGGAACCAGCTTTACTGCATATTCAAGAAGGGCCACACAGTCTTACCCTTTAGGAAACTTTAACCACAAGGATTCTTCTCTCTTCTGGGGGTTTTTTTTTCTCCCTTAAATGTCTTGCTCAGGTTTTTCAAGGTGGAGAAAAGGTTGAGGAGATAAGGTTTATCATTGGGAGCATCTTATTACTTCCAGTTGAATTGCACCTCTATACCATAGCAAGATTGATAAATCTACTTCAGATATAGACAAATGGGATTCTTCAGCAATCAAACAAGGGACACAATTTTAAACCTTTTACTGCCGGAGGAGCTCAGCAATGCGTTATGCATTTCTGTCCCCTGTGGCAGCTGAAGAGTTAACCTCTTCCAGTACACTTCTAGCCACAGTTTCTACGTATTTTCAGATAATTGTTTCACAGGAACCCTTACTGTACTTCACAAGGTGGGAGAAATAGGCTGGTGTTGCATATTAAAATAGAGGAGAAATTAACGTGCATGTATGTCATAAAGATGAAAGTATGTATGTATGTATGTGTATATATATATATATATATATATACATATAAAACAAAAAGTAGCGCTAGCAGTGCGTGTATAAGTGAGTTCTATAGGTGAAGGTGATTAAAAAATTGTGATATCATGTGAAAAATGGTGAACGAAAATGTTGGATATAAATAACCACAATTAAATTGAACCAAAAAAGGAAAAAATAATATTAAACCTTGATTGTTAAGTGTCCAAATATAAAAATATAAAACAAACTTGAAGTTCAAAGTAGATGAAAAAAATGAAATCAAAGTCCAGATGTAAATGTTCCAGTCACAGTATGGAGTAGGCAGGCTTCTATAACGATCTAGCCAGATCATGGAAATCTAAGAAAAAAAAGAGAATAAGAAGCGCCAGCTCCATAGCATAATACTGTATAAAAATTCAAATTTATTAAAAAACAACAAGAGAGGCCGCCAGGACATGCACTCACTTCAATGTGTAAAAAACATTCATGGGAGACAATCTGTAAGCCTTCAGGAACCAGGGAGGGGAACTGCAGCCAGAGATGTTGTGCAGAGAGTGTGCAATGGAGTAATGATAAGAAGCTGATACTTATCAAATGGAGATAACTGCCAGACCGGGAGAGGGGAAGAAGAGTTCTCTCCACATGGGTGATAATGGGAACACCTTCCGTTGTAACAGCGCTATCCGTCAATGCGGCGCAGTTACCCTCTCTCCTCTCAATATGACCGGCAGAAAATCAGCTCCAAACCTCACGCTGTTGCTGCATGCTCCTACACACGTTCCTGATCAGCCGATGACGTCAGTGCGTCATGCGTCACGACGTCCGACGTGTTTCGTCACGTGAGTGACTTCTTAAAGGGATGATTGGCTGCTTGCTTCCCTGTCTTTATATAGCTGTCTAGTGATATTGCCAGATTGAATCTGGCTATGACAGAGGAGCTGCAGCCAATCATGTTGTGATTATGTTCAACCAGTCCAGTAATACAATTAACCTTTAAACATTCAAATAATAGATGGTAAATGACTGACCATAAGATCATCTACAGTGTCAGATATAAATGCATATAATACTAAGTCTATACAGGCTGTGTGTGTGTGTGTGTGTGTGTGTGTGTGTGTGTGTGTGTGTGTGTGTGTGTGTGTGTGTGTGTGTGTATGTATATATATATATATATATATATATATAACACATACACACCATTATCTTTTTCAGCCCCTGCCGCTCTACTGCTGGATGAAGGTCTCACCAACTGTGGTTGCAAGCCTCTCCTCTCGGTGTTGCTCCAACAAATATTCTGATTTCATCCTTCCATCTTGTGTATGTATGTACAGTATGTACAGTACTGTATGTATGTATGTCTGTATTTCCAATGGATATCTAAAGATCAAGATGGTAATGAAAATGAAGATTCGAGGATGAAATAAAGACATTTGTTGGAGCAGGGAGGCCTTCATCCAGCAGTGGATTGACACTGATAATTGAAGATGATAATGATGATCTAGATATATAACAATGTGAAGGGATTGGGGCACATACTTAAATCGTATAGACCAGACTACGGGAGCGGGTGCTGCTATCAGAGTACCTATAAAAGGTAGTGTACAAAAATAACAAAGAGATAGGCACACCATAACTATACAAAAGGCTTGATTAAAGCTTCAGAGGGTAGCCGACACGTTGGGCCAATAAAATGCATTTCTTTTTGCATGTCACAGTTAAGGTAACAATGGTATTTATTTGTTTCTAGTGACATATGCGTGTTGCTTTTCTCTGGGTCTGCTGAATTCATCTCAGTATGTTACAGTAGGTTAATGCAGGGGTGTGCAAACGTTTGGTGCTGCGCCCCCTGCCTCCTCTACCCCAGTGCTTGTGCCCCTCCTTACCTTTGTGCCGGCATGAAATTATGCCGCGGGTCATGTGATGTTACGTCACGTGACCCCGCGACGTCATGACGCCACATTGCCATGGATGTCTCCCAAAGCCGGCTGAATCAAGGTAAGGCTAAGGCCCCGCTCCCTCAGTCAGCGCGACCGCACTGCAGACAGGCGGGGCGCTGACAGACACAGGTCGCGATATGCGGTCTGTAGGGAGCGGGAGCCGGGGCTGGAGTGGGAGGGAGTGGCGTGGTTTAAGCGGAGGGACCCGCTACCCCCCCCCCCCTCCACGGGCTCGGGCTCCCGGGCTGCAGGAGGGAGCTGCTGCGGGCTGCCCTACTCACACGCTGACACTCAGGCACACACACACTCAGGCACACACAGACACTCATGCACACACACACACACAGGCAGGCACTCACGTACTCAGGCACACACATACACACACATAGATAGGCACTCAGACACACATACACACACACAGACAGGCACTCACGCTGCTTTCCCTCCACACTCTCCTCCCCGCTCCCCGAAGCCTCCCCTCCTCATTGGCTCACAGCCACACCACGTGATACGTCGACGCTTGGGATTACAATTCTCTTGAATCCCCTGGCGGCTGACGCGTCACAGCGTGTAGTGAGCTGTGCAGCGAGGGGGGACTGGGACCGGCTCGGGAGGATTCCCCTGCTGGTGGGGAACGCTCGTGCGGCCGCTCGCGCCGCCGGGTGCAGCTGGTCCCAGCCCTAAGTACGTTACCGAGGCCTTGCGCGGTCCCCCGGCATTTAATTTAAATGCCTTGGAGACGAGCGTGGGGCCTCTGTAACCACCGCACACCCCAGTTTGCACACCCCTGTGTTAATATATTTGACTCATGATGGCCTTATAATTTTTATACAAAGAACAAAATATATATATATATTATTATTATTTACCACCAAAAGAGAGGAGATAAATATTGCAAATATTCTCCAATGCCATGGAAATATAAAATGTTAAAAATACTTATCCGAAGCAGCAGTATCTCTCTCTGTGCCCTCTTTAACGGAATTTGTGTTAGTATGATAAGAGCGTGAGTGAACTGAACCAGACAACGGGAAACCTTTACAGAGGGTATATGATGGAAAGTATAACAAATAGAAGGTGAAGGGAAATATAAGCAGCAAAAATGTGCAAGCTAACGAATGGGAAAAATATGAAGCTGACATGGATTGTGACGTTAACAACAGTTTTAAATCTATTACAGAGCTGACAGCTAATTTTGTACAGACATTTATATTCTCCATGCAGCAATGCACAGTATACGCCACTTTCCGTGAGGTCACTGCAGCAGTTTGTTGTAATCGCAGTGGTACATTCCCACTTACTTTGCATTTACATTGTAGCTGGGTTGCAGCTTATTCTGCTAACCTAATATCTGGGACCCTAAACTGCTGTGGAGAACTGGACCTTTTACATTTCGTAACGGTAATACTATTCATGACCCTGCACCTCTTCTATTCAAAATGCTGTGGAGCCGTCTTTTCCTGGCTCAGGAAGATTTCAGCCCCTCTAATTGAGAGGAGACCTCAGACATCATCTTCAAGATGCTGTTTCACATTCTCTGGTTCTTCCCGCCCGGCTGTGACCTACGGTTCCCCGATCAGCTTCCCTCAAACCCCACGCCCTTTTGCTTCCAAGGATTTACACTCACCTGTGGATATTCATACCCTGCTCAGCCAAGTTTGCCCCCATTCTTCACCCTTAAAATGAAGCCTTTAGTACCCTACTCTACAGTCCTCCTCCTGCCAATAATGTCAAAAGAAGTTCCTCCCGACTGCTTGGCTTGGTCCATGTAAACACTGTATATTTACTTTTTAACATCTACTGTACCTGATTTTGTCTCTGGGTAATGACATGCAAGTCACACAGTGTATCACATTTTGCTTCTTAGCCATTTTAACATGGATCCCTTATGCATGCCGTTTTATACAGCTTTTACAGCAAAGCCTGGGTTAAAAAAGTGCATGATCAGCAAACCTACTCGGACAGCATGCCATTACCCAGAATCCCTAGCTGCATTGGAAGCATTGTACCCCATGATTATGGGAAAAGGTAGGGTTTGTTTGTCGACCTGCCTGAGAAACGAATGTGTGTCATAAATTGTTGTTTATTTGCTGTACAGGAAGGGGTTTTTGTCTCTTTTTTTGATCACCATAACTAACTCTGTGTACCTTATTTTGGGTAAAGACCAATACCTTAAAAGGTGAAGTTCCCACGTAGACGGCCAAAAGGATTTCCTCAAACAAATCTGACCATGCTAAAAGCCAAGATTTGACAGCTTTTGTTACAGTACTTCGATAAATAACTTCAAAAAGGCATTTCATCTGGGCCTCTAATAGAGGGGAAGCGTTTGTCAGTCATTTGTTTTCTTTACCCTTATCACATACTGTCTTTATCAAAAATAAGGAACATGAGGAAGGGCCATTATATAGTGTGTGCGCATACATCCACGCGCGACTGTATGAACGTGCGTGCACATGACGCACGCTTTTTGTGTGTATGCTGTGAGCGACTGGGATGGAAGGTAATGTGTGTGTATGTGTGTGAGTGTATGTGTGTGTATAGATTGTGTGAGTTAAAAATGTATTAAATAATATTTAAGAAAAAAAAGAGACATGTATAAATAAAATAAAAAGTTATTGTGCAGCTTTGACACATACACACATACATACATTACAGCGGCGGTAGCAGCGCAAAATCATTATTTTTCCCATCTTTTTCCTCGTCGGCTGGCTCCACGCTCACTGCTGTGCGCGGCCTTATTATAGGATAGCTGACTAACCACAACCATTTATAAGTGCCGCGCGCGGCCACTATATAACAGCCCGAAGAAGGGGGCTTTGGCTGTACAAACACTTACTGTAGGCCTAGATCCACAAAGCATAAGTGACTTACCACAAATCTTCAAAGGCCAATAATGTTAAGTCAGAGGTTCTCAACTTCAGTCTTCAAGGCCCCCCAACTGGTCAGGTTTTCAGGATATCCCAACTTCAGCACAGGTGGCTCAATCAGAGGCTCCGTCAAAGACGGAGCCTCTGATTGAGTCACCTGTGTTGAAGCAGGGACTGATTGAACCACCTGTGCTGCAGAAGGGACTGATTGAGCCACCTGTGCTGAAGCAGGGATATCCTGAAAACCTGACCTGTTGGGGGGGGGGGGGGGGGGGGATTGGGAGTTGACAACCCCTGTAAGTCATGTTTCCCCATAAACTGCATTGCATTACCTGGAACGACTCTTAATGATAATGAAAGGCAAAAGGGACACTAGCCCTCGCATCGCAGATTGACCGACGTCCGTTAAGGTTAAGCTTCCCATTACTCCAACCCAGACTCTGAAAAGGAAGGTGCATACTGCAACGGAAAGGGTACTTTACTAAAATAAACCCGCCTTCTCCTTTCCAGTAAAAAATCTTTTGCAGGGTCTGGGTTGGAGTGAATTAAGACATACTTAATGTTTCAACTAACTCTTCAATAAAGTGATGTTCAGACGAAGCTAATGAGATATGCAACGCCCATTGGCTGTTATGGTTTTAGGCAACGTCTCATTATGAGCCCTGATTTAAAGCTGCAGACAAAGCACTATCCTACATGTGTGTTTTTAAAATAAATTAATCAGTTCTGTACTATGAGAAAATAATTGCAGCATTTAAAAAAAAAAACAACTCTGAATGACATTTTGAATGTATTATAATGTAACAAGCATTTTTTGTTTCTGTAGCAACCATTTACAAAGTCACATCCCCTTCCTCTTCTGAAACAGACTCTGGCACACCCCTTTTTGAGCCCTGCCCTCTCTCTAGCAGTGCACCAATTGTATCTAGTGACTGTCTGGTCACATGTTCTTCCCCACAGGACTTTTCATCTTTGGTCTTCTTCTGCTGCACTGACAACCATTTAGTGAACCCCCGAGCCGAATCATCACCGATCAGTCACAGGAGAACGGATCGATCAGCAACTTAGCTAATTACTTGTATTGATGCACATATTAACGGGGGGGAATGTAAAATAAAAAAACGCAGCTCGGACTGCTGCTTTAACAGAGATTTGTGGATTTAGACCAAGGGTGAATCAGCCAAAAGGAAGCAACCAGGAAATCAAACCCCTTCCAATTTTTGTTTTAGCTCATCATGTTTACAAATGTAAAATAAAATATACAGGTGTATAAAAAAGTATCAATCACCCACATGTAACTGCCATTAGTACACCTTGATCCTTGGAGGGTTTTCTCCTTTAATCACTATGATACACAAGTGCTCAGTAATCCCTGCAAGAAAACCACATTACTGTATAAGCCAAAGGACAGACATTTGCCTAGATCAGAGGTTCCCACGTCCAGCCCTCAGGGACCACTAACACTGCAGGTTATAAAGCTATCCTCTCCATTAGCACAGGTGGCCCAATCATTGTCACTGAACCACCTGTGCTACGGTTACCAGACGTCCCGTTTTTTTACACTTTGTCCCGGGTCCCGACTTTTAATGTAAATGTCCCTTTTTAAGACCGTGCCGGTCACACATGCGCAGTCGGTGCTTGCGGGCCTCGCATGCACAATCGGCGCTTGCCAGAGTCGCATGCACGATTGGCACTTGCCAGCCACGCATGCGCTAACAACACTTGCCGGAGGCGCATGCGCGGTCACTTGCCGCACGCGCACAAGCGGCTGACAAGTGCCGATCGCACATGCGCGGCCGGCAAGTGCTGGTCGCACATGCACACCAGAGGCCAGCAAGCGCCCATCATGTATGCGAGGCAGGCAAGCGCCCATTGGCATTCGCGCATGCGTGAAATGTGTCCCGGTTTGTCCAGGGGAAAACATGGTCACTCTAACCTGTGCTCAATCAGGGGTATACTTAAAACCTGTATTGTGATAATAGTCCTTGAGAATTGTAGTTGGGAGCCTCAGACCTAGATAACATCTTTTTATGCATTGAGGCTTAAACTGTGTAAGCTGTGATTGCCCCGATATGGCGCTAATGCACAGAAAGCCCCACTGACTTCAATGCAGTGTACAGAATGAGAGCCATTGTCTGGCAAACGCCTAAAAAGGACATTCTCATTTAAAAAAAAACATCCTGTATACTGCAATTGAAATAGAGGAAGCAGCCTCCAATCTAACACATTATCTAAACTCCATCATTTCAATTTATTTACAGACTGAGCAATTTTAAGCGATCAACCCTAAGTAGAAAAACAATATAAAATCACGCTGCTTCTCGGCTATTTAGTCCTGAAAATGACAGGGAAGACTTGCTACACTATGGTGGTTTTGCATCAACTGTGATAGTTCCAATTGGGACACTAAAGCATGGGAACTCTAATTTGACAGTGAGAGTTTCCTGTGATAGTGCCCAGATCAGCACTATCGCAGTTGAATGAATAACCATCTGTTCAGTTTAGTGGTTGAAGAGTGGTGATACAAGATGATAATAAGTACCACTACTATTTTATGCACAAGCCCACAGTGCCACTGTTTCTTATTTACACACAGTCCTGCTCTGTTTTTCAGGAGCATGGTATTTACAGGTATATTACAAACACTTTCTGCTCTTCTGTTTCCATAGTATACATATTGCATAACTATTTGCTGAATAACTCCATTGTTTACAAAGAAAATTGTAATCAAGCACAGTACCGCCTTTCTTTTTAAGCCACTTCAAAGACTGGATCTAGTCCATGAGCCACATCCATTACTAAAACCTTAGACTTGTTAATTGCGCCACTCATTGCTAAGCCTGAATTGTGGCGACATGTTAAATACTTATTAAATGTACAATGTATCAACAAAGATAGGAATCTCCTCTCCTGTATACTGTAATATTCTGCTAGGATCTCGGTTTGTGTTGGGTCTCACAATGTTACATTCATTTCTGAACCTATACATCTACGTTAAACTGCTACATTAAAGTAAATGTGCACAGTTAATATTGCCCAAGGGATACAAAACCCATCTTTCTCAAAGACAGACAATCCTTTATTCACTTTGTATTTTAACCCTTAACCTTTTTTTTATTGTAATATCCAGATGCTTCACAATGAATTATTACTGATTATAGGAAATGGAGCACTGCCTGCGGGATCATTATGTTGTACAGCAATTATTAAAATAGATAATGAAAGAACTTGATATTTGCATGGGCATTGTAAAATGATATCAAGTATGAATCATGTTTGGGGTGTGGATACTGCGGTTGCTATTTATTTAAGGAACAATGGCAAAGCCTACAGTTTGCTTAGAGCCCAGATCCACAAAGCTCTGTTAATCACCTACTGTAGTGCCGACGAGTATTCTAAAACAAATCTGGGGCAATCACCAACAAGACCCAGGTACATGCTGGGTACATCCTGGGTACATGCTGCAACATTTCAGTGACATTTCTGCAGACAGACTAATGGCCCATCGGATTAACAGCGGGGGTCCCTGGCAGTCCCATTCAAACTGAATGGGACTGCCAGGGACCCCTGCTGTGTTAATCCGATGGGCCATTAGTCTCTGCAGAAATGTCCCTGAAATGTTTGCAGCATGTACCCAGCATGTACCTGGATCTTGTTGGTGATACAGTAGCCCCAGATTTTCCAAGGCAAGTTTAAGGCAAGTTTTAGAATACTCGTCAGAGCGCCTGTAACTTACCGGTAGCATCACGCTAACACTAACCATGTATCTTCAAAGGAGGATAACGTTGTCATGTTATCTTCTGTGAAGAACATACAGTAGCAATAACTATAAGGGGCATTAGTGGTGATGATGAGGTGGAAATAGTATACACTGGCGACACACTTTATTCGAGCTCGGCTAGTCCCACGAATTCGGGTATACCCGGGTGTATTGAGGTTTGTGACTGTTTTCTGCCCGAGTGCATTGCGTTATTTTCCAGGCAGGGATTGAAGCATTTTATTCCCGCTGGCTGCAATACTGCACAGTATATATATATATACTGCATTACAATTCATGAATTTATGCCATCTGGTAGACACGCGAAGCATTGCAGCCTATTAAATCCTAATCATTATCATTTAACAGATCAGCCGCCCGTCAGCCAGGCATGAACCCAGGCTGGGAAGGCAAACGCAACGGGGCTTGTCAGAGGTGAGGAGCGGCGCATTCCAGGTATCTGCCAGGTACATACTGGGTATTTGCTCGAATAAAGTGTGTCGCAGCAGTATCAAATTAGGTATTATTATAACATCTCATATCCACAAAGTCTGTTATGGCTAACACGGGACCTAATGTTATGTTAGTTAGGATGCACCTACACATTGTGACTCACATCAAGATACTGAAATAGGTCTTTTGCTGTGTCTGGATACGTGTAACGCCACAGTTGGGCAAATGAAAATACCACATGTGAGCACATTTCATGCCTGATAGGTCGGCAACTCTGTCTTTCCTCATTATCTCTTGGCATACAGTGCTTCCACTGCAGCCTGGGATTCTGGGTAATGACATGCAAATGAGCACTCATAGTGAGTTACTCATTACTTCTTGCCCATTTTAACATGGACCCCTATCAGCTTATGGCTGCCGTATTACACAGCGTTCTCAGCATAGCCGGGGTTAAAAAAGTGCATAGCCAGTAACCCTATCTGCAGACAGGTGTTTCAACCTTTTGGATCTCATCAGTCCGAGGTTGGTTACTGACCATGCAATGGGAAGTTGGCAGTGGGCATAACCAGACATTGAAAAAGTTCTGGTTGGTACCAGCAGTTTCCCCAGCATTATTTGCCTCTTCTTTTCTCAACTTGAGTTAAATATCTATTTCAGGGTCTGGATCAGATTAACGCTAATATATAGTTAACGTCACATTATTGGCAGATAACACAATGCAATACTACAATAATGTGACGTTACGTCTATGCTAATGAGATGTAGAAGGAGCTTAGTTTTTTGCCTATAATTAGCTTTGAGGATACATGTCAACCTCACTACGCAGTAGGTTCCTTTTTCAGGTAATCACGTCAGAGCCCTGAATTTTACAGCAATTTCTATAGAGTTATCAGACTTTTATGTGCAAGACTTCTGAGGGACTGGGTACATGCCAGATAATAGAAAGTCATATTTGTGAAGAGCTCATGATGTATAATGTCTGCGTAGCTGCTCTTTTCATCTTATCCCTGATTATGTTGTCCCCTTGGGGGTTTTATGGTACAGCTCTGCTTATGTAGTCCTCTGCTACCTGCCTCTGTTTGACATTGCATTATAGGAAATCTGAGACAGTGGAGCTTATTTAAGGATTGCTGCACAAGACAGCTCTGGGCTGTTGTATGGGACAAAGCATGCGTACTTTCTGCTTCATTTTTAGACCTGCCTCCTGATACAAAAATGCATCAGGCCAGCTTAACTCCTAAAACTCGTCAGAGACACAGTGCTGTACTGAAAATATCTAATAAGCCCCAAATCACATAACTTCAGCATTTATGGCTGTTTGGCTTGCAGACTATGGGTACTAATCCTAGATTATAGGTACAGCCACAGAACACTGTGTAAATAGAAAGGGGGATACTGGTGCCCCATCTTACCTTTGCTCTATAAGGCTTCTTTAGCAGAGAATTAATACATTTTCAATGTAGCAGTTCATGTTCTTTTTGTGACTGTGTGTACTTGGTCCCCCTGTATATGTGAATAAAACAATAGCAGATCAGTGGTTGAGCAACTGTTGGCCAACAGATCTGGAAAGGTCCCTGCAGTGGTGAATCTTTCAACCAGTCTGTAAGAGATGTGGGCAGAGGTACATATAATGGAGACCGATTTGTGTGAACTTATATCTTGGCTTTATTTTGCCTGTTCCTTTATCCAGGCAAAACATATAAAAATAACAAAATAACAAACCCCTATCCCTTTGTAAGGGCTAACTTACTTCCCCAGACCCTACCTGCAAGACTGGAGGGATATTCCCATTACCAGCCTATCACCCCAAAGTTTCAGGAAGTACCTTAAGCACCTTAAGCAGGTGGCCCTCCATGTCAGGCTCTGGCAGGTTCCTGTATTCTCTGTGTTCAGGAAATATAGGTCTCTGGGTGTCCTAGGTGTCTTGATCTCAGCCTTTGTGCTCAAGACAGTGTCTGCGTGCAGGCTCCTCTGCTCTCCTTATGTCAGCCCAAACATGAGCTAAGGAATCTCTCTCTTCTGTGTCTCACTTGAGGCTTTTTACAGAGCTCTGATTAGTCCAGATGGAGACTAGTTAATCGAGTGGCTGCAATTAACTATCTCTCTGCTGGATTCTCAGAGCTCTGAGGCTGCTTATTTAAACAGGGATAAGTCCTGTTACAGTCACACAGAAGCTATAGGATACATTGAACGGGGTTATAGTAACACATGCATGTTGATACATTTTAATTTTAAGGCCCATAATCATTAAGTGGTTCTAAGCTGTTTGTTACATTACGGTAATTTACTTAAGTTGCTTTATGGCTTAGTACTGCTTAGTAAGTATCACCATTAGTGTTGTTTCTACTGTCTGTTTTTTCGCACTATTTTTGTATAGTATTCTGCTTAAAATATTTTAGAGGTTTTCAAAAAAATCAGATAGACTTTAAAATTGGGTGGAAGGACTTGAACTGCCATAACCGGGGCTTTCTTTTGATCCAACAGACGACAGAGAAGCCCAATGCTACATCCAACATGACAGAAATACACAGTAAAATACTTATATTTTCTCTTGAAAAAGTGTCATTTAGTTTAACCCTTTGGCCAAAGCGTTGTAAGCTTGCGAACCACGACAAGGCAGACACCTGTTCGCAAGTCCTAACACTACCAGATAAAATACTAATATATATCTCTATTAGGATTACAATTCTCATTTACCTCCATTAGGAGGGAGAAAGACCACATTGGATCTATATCCAATAGAATGAAAGGACCTACTTACTTGAGTATTGCTTTCTTTTGATCTCATGTTGCCCACCTTTGACACATGATGGTTCTGTATTTACTTTTATACTCCTTGTCTTTAGCTCCTTGTAGACATAAAACGGCAGCTCATTATGCTAAAGCTGCAACAGTTCATTTCAACTTGCGCCCCAGCACTCGCCGTTAATAAAAAAATGGGACTGTAAAGGAAGACATAAAGAAGATTTCAGGCTCACCCACGCACATTATGTGAGCTGTAAAAAAGCAGACAACGAAGGTCAAAAGAGAGCGGTTGCATATTTACCTTTTTTGTTGTTGCTAGTTCTCAGAAGCAAGTGGAGTGTTGAGTATCAATGGTAAACCACGATCCATCATCACTGAATGATAACAGACAGTAACACAGAGTTTGATATTACAATAAGAAGGGATATTCAGCTAGTGCTTTTTTTTCACCAGTGATGTGCAAATTAAAGTGGTCTTTGTGTGCAGATTTTGTTTTTGACCTTGGCCACTGACCAAGATGGTATCATATATTGCATAAAACTGGAATCAGTGGTAATTGCTTGTACAGTAAATATGTACCACTGTCCGTCATGTACAGATACAATGTACAGGGTGTGACATTCTTCCCCACATAACACAACATATTTCACTATAACTCAGAATATTAGAGTTTCCATGGGGTTCAAGTAGAGTGTTGGCTCATAATATGAAGATATACTCCAGCCTAACGTATCAGAAAGAATAATGAAACATCTCTATGTGGCTGGATCTTTTGGGTCTGGATGTTGCAATATGTTGTGATACTCTACTCTGGGTCATATTAACTAAGTAATGCTGCTCTATCAGACCCCTTCCAGCATGACTTAGTAATAATGGTCCCTTACCGTGTGCTCAATTATATTGGCTATATGGTGTCTTTCAGTACAGGTGTCTACTTCGTAGTAAAAATGGACAATGGTCAATGGCACCGAACACATTAATAATACTAATGATGATCATTTATTGATATCTAATACTGTGTGTGCAGCACAGCACATATCTTACAAATATGAGTTTATAATCTTATTTTTGTAGTTGCTAGGGAGACAGAGAAATAAAATACATATGGATGCAGAGACATGAACTTGATTGCATTAACTTTTAGGACACTCACATGGGTCTGCACTGGATTTGATTAAAGTATTTATCTCTAAAGATTATATTCATATATTATGAAAATGAATGTCGACTCATTGATAATCTTAAGCCTATTTTGTGGTGTTTCTCTTCAGCGTATATCCCTTTCTTTCTTTTTTTTTAATACAATGCTCTAGAGAAGATTTTCATGTTTTTCTCCTAATTGCCAACAAACATTGGAATGACAAAAAGTTCTGTACAGTTGTCAGCAATCCAAATGTCTAACAAAACTGGTAAACAGGAAAAACAAAAACAGACATTCTGGTTTAAAACCTTAAAAGCCTAAAAATAAAACTGATAAAAAAATCAAGGCTTCTCAAATCACATGCAGGTTTTATGGGTTACAAATAGGATAGGGAATAAAAACTGCCTCCACAAGCACTTTGAATTCGTTCCCTGATGCAATATTATATTTCAGGTCTTTCCAACATTAGGAGAATCGTTAAGCCTGCTTCAAATACTGTATATGTTTACAGAAAGAGACATTGATTTCGGTCCACAATCCTTCCTCTTCATGACATTAGCAGTCACTGTGTCTGCCCAAACTGGCTTACTTATTTTGTTCGCATAGAAACGTTACATTATAACCAGAAAAAAAAGAGGAATGGATGAAAGGGTGCACATCATTAGGGAGGCTGAGTGTTAGCACTTTGCAGTAATGTTTCAAAGCACTTGAAACAAGTAACATGTGGCATGGTTATATGGAGCAACAGGATCATTGATCTACATATACTGTAACAATGGCATAATGTATAGCCAGTTCTGCCATTCATTGCCCAGTCTCACTTGCATCTAAGGCAGCGGACATAGTGCCGCAACCAGTGCTGAGGGAAAGCGGGTGCTTTCCCTGGCCATAGTACTCGGGCCGTGGGGGGCATTCCTGGGGGCGTTCTCAGTGATGTCACGGAGCTGGTTCGTAAGCGGTAAAACAATGCAAAGTCAATCGCCAATGCACTGATTTTATCAAAGTTTAGTCAATAGGCCCCAGAGACTACTCATTTCTGACTCTACTTAGTACCCCCAGGGGATTACCAGCAAGGGCTCTCTGTACCTGGACTTGCCACAGTGAAAAAAGAATGCCGGCGCCAAGCGTGACAGTGCTAATATGTTTATAATATAAAGTCCAAACCAAATGGGTGATGGTCCAATTAATGTCCTTGGATGGTCAGTGGATATTCAACCGGACTGTGGAAACTCTCCAAGGGGTGGTGAATATGTGAAAATAAAAGAAAATATATTATGGTGCAGTATATCAGTCAATGCAGATATAAAACCATGGAACATATAACATTAACAACACAGTACAAACATGACACACTAGACAAACTAACATTAACACAAGCCAGACTATAAATTAATGAAAAGCAATTTATTAACAACTAATTGTAGGGTTCTATGGTATGCAGACCTCAATCGAAGGGTGGGGGGTAAAATCGTTGCCCTACTCACGCAGTAAGGAAGTTTTCAAGCAGTGAGGATAAAGACACAGTCTTTAGTGATCCCAAGATGGCAACCGGAGTCTTCTTGCTGGCGTCCCACGTGACGGGGATGCAGTGTGAAGCCGCACGGGCCGCAGGAGTCACAGGAGTTGTACCACCAAACGGACGTGACGTCACGCTCCTTCCTCTTTGCTCCTTCTGCCGAAATCTTGTCCTTTCGTGATTCTCGTCCCCCCACAGCACAATTCAGGATACTGGGCTGCTAATACCAGGAACCACAATCTTCAACTCTAAAATCAGTATTCCCAACGCGTTTCATGCGCATGCGCGCACTTTCTCCCTTGAGAAAGTGCGCGCATGCGCATGAAACGCGTTGGGAATACTGATTTTAGAGTTGAAGATTGTGGTTCCTGGTATTAGCAGCCCAGTATCCTGAATTGTGCTGTGGGGGGACGAGAATCACCAAAGGACAAGATTTCGGCAGAAGGAGCAAAGAGGAAGGAGCGTGACGTCACGTCCGTTTGGTGGTACAACTCCTGTGACTCCTGCGGCCCGTGTGGCTTCACACTGCATCCCCGTCACGTGGGACGCCAGCAAGAAGACTCCGGTTGCCATCTTGGGATCACTAAAGACTGTGTCTTTATCCTCACTGCTTGAAAACTTCCTTACTGCGTGAGTAGGGCAACGATTTTACCCCCCACCCTTCGATTGAGGTCTGCATACCATAGAACCCTACAATTAGTTGTTAATAAATTGCTTTTCATTAATTTATAGTCTGGCTTGTGTTAATGTTAGTTTGTCTAGTGTGTCATGTTTGTACTGTGTTGTTAATGTTATATGTTCCATGGTTTTATATCTGCATTGACTGATATACTGCACCATAATATATTTTCTTTTATTTTCACATATTCACCACCCCTTGGAGAGTTTCCACAGTCCGGTTGAATATCCACTGACCATCCAAGGACATTAATTGGACCATCACCCATTTGGTTTGGACTTTATATTATAAACATATTAGCACTGTCACGCTTGGCGCCGGCATTCTTTTTTCGTTATGCCTTCCCACTGACTGTACTGTCAGTTATTGTCTGGCTGCCATTATTGTATTTTTGATTGTATTTCACGTGTGTCCCATCAGGGTTGTTATTGTTGTCATTTTTAGCGCTGTTTTGCACCGTCTTTCTTTTGCTTTTGGACTTGCCACAGTAAGAATAAGGACTCTTTGAAATGTAAGGACTCTTTTTGTAACTTACTATTCACGGTGAAGCAGTGTGGCATTATATACACTAGATGGTTTATTATACACGAGCTGAAATTAACCAGCGTTGCTCAGAGATTTATGAATGACATTTTTTAGGACCAGGCCATGGTGCCTTTTCCCGTGCAGAGGGCCGGAGGCTGTGGGAAAGTGGTCGCTTTCCCTGGCCATGCTAGACGGGCCGTAGGGGGCGTTCCTAGTGACGTAACGGAGCTGGTCCACCCTCATTGGGCGAACCGCTCACGTGACTTGTCTGTCGCGCTGAGAAATCAGTTTAACTGATTTCTCATGCAACGCGCGCCCCCTCCTGCTTCCGTATGGATGCGCCCACATGCTGCATGGACGAAAACACAGCCTTAAGGCAGTCTTTTCGCTCAGCGTGCGGACGCGTCCCCACAGCCTGCGGCACCATGGCCCCAGCCTTAGTTTCTTAATGCGAAATCCCCTGCTAAAACAACAACTCCACCCATAATAGTTTCATTGCCTCTGAGGTCCTGAAGTGTTTGATAGAGAACCTCTATTGCGCTTTTGTGGACATTGTCCTCTCGTCCCAAACAATGATCTCGCTCTATTAAAGAAATTCGGCTGCTCCTGTATTTTTTGCCAATGTGGCAAATTGGATTTTCAGAGTGACCAAGATTAAGTGGTAGTTTGAGGCTTGTGTGATGGGATCGTGTAATGTGTGATGTCATATAAAGTATGATATCATCAGTTATATAATTTGTGATGTCATATGGGATGTCATTTGTGAATTGTATCCAAACATAGACAAAAATCTGTTCCTTGATCTCAGGAACCATCATGCAAAATGTGGTTAAGATCTTATGAGGTGTCCAAATGCCTAGCGAACAGACAAACAACTTTCCAAATTATATAGTAGATACAACTGATGGATTACAAGTATATGCATTATTGATATCATTTGATTGATGCTTTGTTCATATTGGTTTGGGAATTATTATCCAAGTAAATGATTGTCTTCACTTTTTTGCAACTAATATTGTCTTGGTGCCATTTTTTCGAGCGCTGCACTCAAACCACAAACATCTACTTTATACTGGGTATATAGGTGATACCCCTGACTCCGGGGCACCAATGTCAGTGACTTGGTCACCCTTATATATTTTAAATCATCTTTTTCTGTGTGTGTTTCTATCGTATGGTGAAATCCCACTAAACTGTTGAAATGTACAACATACCAAAATATAGTTGTAGAAGCCACATATTTAAATATTTCACAAAAGGATTGCAGAAGATTCAGAATTACTTAACATATGGGTAATGGTGTGGGAAGCTTATAGGGAAATCTCTCACCCTTGTTCCCGTTGCAGGACATACAGCATGAATATCAAATGGCGCAGACTTCATGTGTATTTCACTCTGCAAATTAGCTTGTATTGGAAAATCTATAAAATGGAGCAAATTGCAGAGTAAAATTGTCCGTATTTCAAAGAGTAGACCCTTTTCCTTTGATTAAAGGATACCTCCTACCCTTTTATTCACGCTGTCTTATGGACTCTCATTAAAGCTACTTTATAGATTGTGCAATGACTATTTCATGCACAACATATAGTCAGAGGTCCCACTGCTAAATCCAACTTGACAAATAATTTAGTATTTTACTATGTATTTTATCTATAATCTTTCTTCATAAATATGGGTCATTTAGTTCAATACTTTGGCCCAAAATATTTGAAGCAACCACGTCGGGGTAACCCCATTTCTGTAGGACCTACACTACCAATATTATACTGCCTCATGCATTACTCTCTTGCATAGAGGAGGAAGCAGAAGACTGCAGCGAACAGCATGGGGTGCGTGACATATTGTAAATGCAGTGCCTGAAGGGTTACAATGTAAGAAGCTCTATATGTGCTTTGTATGAGCAACAGTGCAGTTATAACTGGTAAAAAAAAGAAGTGGCCTCAAGAGACTATGGGGCAGATTAATTTGCCCCTATGGACCATATTTAATAAATTGTGCTTAATACATTTAGACGTGATTGCCTTGCAATTAAAGCTGACTAATTTCTGCCCTATCTATAGCATCAGGAAAATATGAGGAATTCTAATAAATGTAATGCTGCCGTCAATTTTTTAGGCTAATCTGAATCACGGTATGAGATTATGACGCTTTTATTTTGATTGATGCCATGTTCACGTCTTAGTGTTGTGCAGTGTCAAACATGCACTACATTGGCTAAAATAAGCGCAGGGCTCAAATGTATATTATTTAGGGAAGTAAGGGAGGTGAGAAATGTTCCTATGGCATTAACAGCCTACATTGTTTTTTCTCACATGACCCATGACAATACATGACAACATGCATCATTCCTACCGAGGCGATCTGGGGGGGCAAATATGGGCGATTGTCATTTCTTCAGGGCAGGGAATCCTTTTCCTGTTGTTACTTTTATGATTGAAGTGATTATTCCCAGTATCTATTACAGTATATTATTATGCCAAGTGTATTACTGCTGTTAAGCACTATGTAAATGGAAAGCGCTATATAAATATGTATGAATATGTATATCATCTACTAACTTGCATTGGATGAGGGCATTTTTATCAGGAATAAAGTAGGCAAAATCTACATTTTCAGTTAAGAACAAGAAAATCTTCATGAGAAATAGGGAGAGTTGGTAAGTGTGTGGAATAGAGATGTCGATACGAGAGAGTTCCATAGGATGTTCCTAGTAATGATGAATGACACAAATATAGTTATGTTAATATCCACATCTCAGGTGTTGTTTAGAACTTTGGATGGATTGGTAAGTATGTTGATCTCATTTTAACTCATGCCCTAAAAACAGCAATTCAAGCACATAGAGAAGTATGTACAGAAGCAATGTAAATGACTGATGTAACTGCACTCCTTATTACAGTACCAATAGAAGTGTCCTATTGGTAGTTGGGTCATGGGCGGGTGGGATATCAGAAAACTGCTGTCCATGGTGCTTGCATTTTCAGCAGCATTATTTTCCATTAATACTAAGGCTCAGAGTACAGAGGTTCAAGTGACATTTAAAAAGTGCGACCCACATCCTAAAAAACTCTTCAAGTAGGTGCACTGCTACTATACTTTAAATAAATAGTCACAGCAGAGCAACAATGTAATAATGTCCCAGTCAGAACCTAGAATTCTGTTGTTGTATATTATGTGCATGACATTGAAGAGAAATGTTTTTGCATTGTCTGAAAACCTAACCACGAAATATAATCTGTTTGTGTACCTGCAAAGATATCATTTCATATTTCCAGAGAATGGAAAGTCAGTCAACCTGAAACTAATTAAAATGTGTACATGTATACATATAAATATGAATATATTCTTCATTCCGATTGAGTATTCAATTCCCAATTTTGGATTTCAATTAGTTTAAGGTCCACTGGGTTCTTCTTGCCTGGGAACGATAATCTGTAAAATAAAGTCATTAACTCAACAGCTATGAATAATACACACACAGCAGGTGGTAAGGCGGGGCTCCCCAAATTCAGTCATTAAGAACAATTACCAGACCAGGTTTTCAGGCACTACATACCTTAGCAAGTTGTCTTAGAAATCATTAGAGCTGGGTTAATTAGGTGTTAATTAGAGAAATCTTGAAAGCCTGTTCCAGTTGCTCTTGAGGATTGAATTTGGGGAGCACTGTTGTAAACTAGCGGAGCTAAATTGATATAACATTCGCAGGCCTGCCTTGGGTAATAAGTATAAATGAAATAAGTCAAAACCAATGTGGCTAAATAAACAGGTAGGGGAGGAAATGGACAAGAAGAGGAAGGTGTTTAGATTCTTTAAGTCAGAAGGGACGGAGACTTCATATCAGAATTATATGGAATGTAACAAAAATTATAAAAGGGCAATCAAATTAGCAAAAATGGATAATGAAAAAAGGATTGCAATAGAAAGCAAGGTCAACCCTAAAAAGTTCTTTAAGTACCTTAATAACAAAAAAATGAGGAAAGAAAATATAGGACCCTTTCAGTGGGAGATGGGTAGGCAGATTATTGGAGATAAGGAAAAAGCTGAGGTATTAAACAAATTCTTTGCCTCTGTTATTACCAGGGAAGAATCAAGTTAAATAGTAGTGCCGCAGGAGGAAGCCACAAACTCCATATTAATGAACAATTGGTTAACTGAGGAAGAAGTTAATAAGCGACTTGAAAAAATTAAAGTAAATAAGGCACCTGGCCCCGATGGCATACATCCAAGAGTTCTCAGGGAGTTAAGCTCAGTAATAGCCAAACCATTATATTTAATATTCAAGGACTCCATTTCTACAGGCTCAGTACCACAAGATTGGCGTAAAGCAGATGTGGTGCCTATATTTAAAAAGGGAGCTAGATCACAACCGGGAAATTACAGACCTTTAAGCCTGACTTCAATTGTAGGGAAACTACTTGAAGGTTTAATACGGGCTAATATTCAGGAATACCTAATGGAAAACAAAATTATTAGTAATAGTCAGCATAGAGGTTGGGATCGAGAGCAAAGTCTCCATCTTTGCTGATGATACTAAATTGTGTAAGGTAATAGAATCAGAGCAGGATGTAATTTCTCTTCAGAAGGACTTGGAGAGACTGGAAACGTGGGCAGGTAAATGGCAGATGAGGTTTAATACAGATAAATGTAAGGTTATGCATTTGGGATGCAAGAATAAAAAGGCAACTTACAAATTAAATGGAGAATCCTTGATGGAGAAGGATTTAGGAGTGCTTGTAGATAGCAGGCTTAGCAATAGTGCCCAATGTCATGCAGTAGCTGCAAAGACAAACAAGATCTTATCTTGCATCAAACGGGCAATGGATGGAAGGGAAGTAAACATTGTTATGCCCCTTTACAAAGCACTAGTAAGACCACACCTTGAATATGGAGTACAATTTTGGGCACCAATCCTAAGAAAAGACATTATGGAACTAGAGAGAGTGCAGAGAAGAGCCACCAAATTAATAAAGGGGATGGACACTATAACTTAGGAGGAGAGGCTAGCTGAATTAGATTTATTTACATTAGAAAAGAGGCGTCTAAGAGGGGATATGATAACTATATACAAATATATTCGGGGACAATACAAGGAGCTTTCAAAAGAACTATTCATCCCACAGGCAGTACTAAGGACTCAGGGCCATCCCTTAAGGATGGAGAAAAGGAAATTTCACCAGCAACAAAGGAAAGGGTTCTTTACAGTAAGGGCAGTTAAAATGTGGAATTCATTACCCATGGAGACTGTGATGGCAGATACAATAGATTTGTTCAAAAAAAGGTTGGACATCTTTTTAGATGGGAAAGGTATACAGGGATATACCAAATAAGTATACATGGGAAGGATGTTGATCCAGGGATTAATCCGATTGCCAATTCTTGGAGTCAGGAAGGAATTAATTTTTTCCCTTAATGGGGTTTTTTGTTTGCCTTCCTCTGGATCAATAAGTAAGTATAGATATAGGATAAAGTATCTGTTGTCTAAATTTAGCATAGGTTGAACTTGATGGACCTATGTCTTTTTTCAACCTCATCTACTATGTAACTATGTAACTATGTACTGTAACTTATTTGGAGTGACCTTGGAATTTCACATCATTAACTGTGCATTATACTGCTTCGCCCCATGTAGTTATACTGGCATTAGCCCATATTTACTAAGTGGTGCTACAGTACTCCTAAAAAACCTATTCCAGTACCAAAAGACACAATTGACTTGAAGGGGTCGTATGTAATAGTGCTGCTTTGCAAATATGAGTCATGCTATTTTATGCCTACAAAAGTCTGTTATTCAGCTGTACTATAGCACACAATGTAAGTCAAATCGTAAAATAAAATGAATACACCCGATGTCTTCTTTTTCCACGATTTTAAAATGTGGAATGTCTTTAGCACATGGCTGTTTATTGAATGAGAGCCTTGAAGTCTAATTCATTCAGGTATATTAGTATTATATTGCATCAGAATTAGCTTTGAAATATGATATTGCAGAGAATAAAGGCCATGAGTATTTCAATATTAATGTGAAGAAAAAAAAACGTGATCTTGGCAGGAATGAACAAAACAATATTTCCAGCTTCCAGAATGTCACCTTGTGAAGGACAAAAATAGTAATGCTGAACAGCAGTGACTGTGCTCTCATAGACCATTTGTATTTTTGCATAAAACTCTAAATATAAAGTACGGTAAACAGAATTAAAGCTTTGATCTGATTTTGATCTCGTCAGGAAACATGTCAGGTAAGCATATAATGCTCCAGCCCACACACCACACTTTCATGTTTATATATATATATATATATATATATATATATATATATATATATACAAAACAAACAAATTGGAGTAGCGCCTTAGGAAGCTTGATAAGGATAAATCAGCTGTGTAAATCAGATAGAGTTAACAAGGCTATTGACCAAAGAATCCCCAAATGGGCGAATTTGTGATAAAAACAACTGAAATCTATAGCAAAAATAAAAAATATGAAACATAAAAAATAAAATAAAAACCAGATGTCAGTTGAAATTCCAAAAAATGTACTTAGTCCACTGGAGATTTGCTGCCCGTATATAAGGAACACCAGGACTTCGTCAGGGGGTCCCTTAGTGACAAAACGCTTAGGGCGTTTCCCAAAGAGGCGAGTTTGTGGCTGACATTACTGCACGAACGGAGAGAGTACCTTGGAGCTGTTGCTATTTTGCTTTGGATTGCTGTCGCTTCCGGTTTTGCAGTTGCCTGCTGGTGAGCAGTGAGAGCTGTGGGAGGTGTATCTGGAGGGAGTCTCTGACCGTGTTGCTGATTATTACATCATCTGGCTGTGGTGGCTCCAGTGCACCTTGCTGAACAAACGGATACACCAGAGGTGGCACCAACGGGACAGGCTGATACATTCCCTTCACAGCTTCAAGGCGATTGAGTATATCTCATAAATGCTATTATTTTTACTCTGTTTGTGAGTGCGCTTTTTATATTTTACAATCCCATAAATACTGTTTTATACTTTATCACACTAGGAGTGTGCCTGTTTTTTCTTCTTGTTTTCTGCATATATATATATTTATATATATATATACACACACATATATATATATATATATATATATATATATATATATATATATATATATATATATATATATATATATACACATACACACACATACAGTATGTACATTTTCCCAAACTGAGTTTGCCACAATCCAGCTTCCTATGGAAACCGCAGCCCAAGAATTGATGGCAAGGGAAACCACAGCTGCATGTTCACTGAGCACCACCAATTATCTGCCACATCTCTGTAATGTGTGTATATACATAATTAAATATAATATATATGTATGTAGGAAGCTGAGAGCAGAGGGAGACTGTATATGATTAAAAACATTTTTTTCACCACATTCAGTAAAATTGCTAATTCACATACATGCAATGCTAAACTTTTGGATTTCACAGCTGTTTAAACCCATGGAACAGCAGTGCATATGATGTAGAATTTTAAATTATCTAAACCAACAGTGTATTTGTTTGTCCTGATAGTAACTTTTGTATACACTCTATTAGTGTACAAATTAGGAGTTGGAGTACAGCCATATAGTCAAATATGCTACTATGTACTGTACAGTGCTTGGACACCAAGCACATGTTACAGAGACAACGCTGTATGTAATTCATGGTCTGTTGCAGCAATGAGATTTACACCAGTAATGCATGGAGGGTAGTTCAACAGATTAACTCAGTTTTTTCAATGAAGGTACTTTCAGGGGGTTTGTGAATTTGACTGTCGAACAATAAAGGGGAAATAGATGGGAGGGAGGACTTTATGATCAACTCTATCGGTATGAAAACATGCTAGACATTTGGATAGCACATGTGATAAAATCATAATTGGGAACTAAAATATATTTTGCTCTAGGCTGTGTTTTTAAATGATAGCAGTTTTGTGATAACCTTGGGTGGAATATAATCTTATTATGTCTAGAGCAGCAGATTTAGACTTATTATGGTGCTACAGTACCCTATGTTCAGTAAAATGATTTGGAAATAAATTTGCCAGTTTTCTATCAAGTCACTGGTCTGCTATTTTATTTCTCAACTTTTCTTTCAAAAATTCCTACATTTCCGTGAATGTAAATAAGTGCTGATCCTTTTCAGAAAATGTAGAGTCTAGAAGATAATATAGAGGCAATCTAAGTGCGTTTTTCTTTTCTTTTTGCATTTATTGTAATATTTGTACACAGGATTGAAGCAAGGGGTCTCTGGAGCTGACCCCCATTATTTTCAGCTCTGGGGACCCCCTGCTTCTGTAGATACTTACCTCTCTGTGGGCGATGCCGGGATCTGCTGTGGCTGGGTAGCAGGGTTCACATTATGGATGCTTTTCAAAGCTCCCGCATCCCGCAGGCCAATAGGTAGCCGTGACTTTATCCGGTGCGGCTTCTTATTTGTCCATGTGACGCGACTCTTTAAAAAGCAGAGAAATAATGGCACCACCTTTTGGAGGTATGTATCTCTGGAAGCAGGAGGGCCGGAACTGAAATGAATGGGGTTCAGTTCCAGGGACCCTCTGCTTCAATCCTTTGTAACAAAATAAAAATAAATGTAAAAAAAAAAAAAACGCTTGGATTTGCAATGGGGAGATATTACAAATGTGTCCCTAGATATTATCGGTTTATATTTAAGGTGAACATTTTCCCTCTGATTACAACTTGAAATCGTATGCTCTATAAAAAGGCACAATGGAAGTTATGATATAGATTTATGTTTCCGTTGTGTTTTAGGCATTAGTTACATAGTTGCTAAGAAAGAAGAAGGTGCTTGTTCGAGATGTGCGAAAAGTTCGAACTGCAAAATAATTGCAGGGTCACATGACCAAAAAGTGCAATTATCATGTTGCATTGGTCGTCTGACTTTGGATTTTTAATTCAGTTAACAAAATATTTGCAAAAATTAGGACATTTTGCGCTCCCCCAAAAAATCTAAAATTCAATGTTTTAAAAAATTGCAACATTTTGCACATTTACAGTATAGCATCTAAAATTGAAAACCCTAAAACATAGTGCGGTCATACTGTATGCATGGTAGTAACCAGGGCTGCAGACAGTTTACCCAGGTCTCTGGACTAGAGGTTCCTCTGGGCCTCTCTGTGTCGGCAGTCTCGTGAACTCTCTCTCTCCTCTCTCTCTCTCTCCTCCCTCTCTCTTCTCCTCCCTCTCTCTTCTCCTCCCTCTCTCTTCTCCTCCCTCTCTCTTCTCCTCCCTCTCTCTTCTCCTCCCTCTCTCTCTCCTCCCTCTCTCTCCTCCTTCTCTACTGAATCTCATCAGACATGCATTGGCACTTGCTGTACTTCTTCCAGGACTAGTGTAACGGATGTCCACTAAATATCCCTTGCACTAAGTACTCAGATGTTCCATAAAAAAAACCAAGGAGAACATACAAGAAAAATGTTATAGACACGCACAGAATACAAATCCTTAATTTATACTTTGGGGGATGCCATTTGGCTTTGGGTCTAAGAAGGTCAGTAGCCACAAACACTCTTCTAATCCCTACACTAATGAGATTAAATCTGTGACCATGTCTGGCAACATGAATATTGTTGTTTCTCAGGACATCCCTCACATGCTCCAAGATCCTCACTCCTCCCATGTCACTTACTATCCTTCCATGTCACTCACTCCCCTCTCTATGTCACTCTCCACCCCATGTCAGCCACTGCTCTCTCTTCTCAATGCTCTCCCCCCCTATTTCCCACTTGCCTATATATATGTTGCCATGTGTAAGATTGGTGTACATATCTCTTTCTCATGCTGGCAGTAAACCTGGTAAGTATGCAGGATTGCCAGCAACAATCAATGGAGGTTTGCCCTCAAACACTGGTGAGGTGTCATACGTCCCCAAAGGAAGTGACAACATGCATTGTGCCCACACTTAGTGGTACAGAGCAGGTTTGTTCTCTGGGGGGTGATATAAGACACAGCACTGCCTAAAGTTAGAAGTTCAGTTTCCTGTTGTTGTGCTGCTCTGTTCACTGAGAGGCACGTGAAGGTCTGCAACAATGTTGCAAGGTCTCCTGCTAGCTGTGAGTCAGTGAGCATACGGAGCAGAGTGAACAGAGTTAGAGGAGCTGACAGACAGAGCAGCTCAAGAGAGGAGCTGAGAGAGACAAAGCAGCTCAGGAAAGGAGATTACAGCAGCCAGAGAAGCTGGGGAATCTCTTTGAGAGTAAAGGTGGAAAGTAGCTCTATTAGGGAAAAGGGACCTTCCTAATGAAGTGCTGCAAAGAGATGAGCGGCTGAGCTGTTATCTGTGAGGGGCAGCTTGCCCATACCATGCAAATAAAGATGCCCTTGTTAAAGATACCTCCACTGGGTGAGTGTGAAGTTACTCAGCAGTGGATGGCACCACCAAGAAGGAGTTCCTCACCAGGACCATCTCCCTGCGGAAGCATAGATCCTGATGAGGTGGAGGCGCTGCACATGAAGTAAGTTGGACTCGCACCCACTACCTCAGCTACCTGTCCTGATGACATCCCCTAATACCATCAAGCGGGAGACTCAGGAGTCCTGTTACTTGCAGGTGCACCACCACACACGACCTTCTAATGGGGACCGGTTAGACCACACGGGCCAATGTGAGATTGGGAGGGTCAGACAAGGGGGGTCCAGCCGTTACATATATATATCCCCTCTACTTTTAGCTCTCAGACTTACAACTATCGCTGGGGCCTGAGTCCTTTGTCACTTACTGGGCCACACGTATGTATGGGTAATTCAAATAGTTTACTACACACTTAATAACTCGGTATCTTGTGATCCTCAGCTGAGAATCACTACACACTGAACACACTTTCAACACAATCCCCAAATAGCGCTGCGCGGGTGAGAGTTAGTGTGAGTGGTGAGAACCTGTTGCAGGACTGTTCTTCAAAAAGGTGCTTCAGTACCACTGTGCCTTTATAGCTGTTGAGGGTCCCTTCCAGGGGTGCGTGATCTTTTCCACTCTGGAACTGTAACTCTCAGCTTCTGTCACCACGTTCACACGTGCACTCCCTCTGCAGACCTCGAACGAACCTGCTGTACTCAAGTCCGCGCATATCTTATCCATCATGGCTGCTTTCCCTTTTAAAGAGGAGTGAGGCAGCAAACCTAACTGCCACAAGTGCCTGTCCCTCAATTAGGAGCAGAGTGAGAGAAATTAGAACTCTGGTCTAGATTTCCCATCCACCCGCCTCAGTAACTGTGGAGCTGTGGGGTGGATCACATTTACATTGCGGCTGCACTTTCTGATCTAAATCGGACAGAAAGCTGCCTAATTTCCTGGGACTATGTCATAATATATATTGACATTACATCTACTGGCAAGGTACTCTGGCTTGCAAAATGTCAGCGATAGCAGACTGCAATTAAACACCTGGGCTCCCGATTCAACTCCATTCATTTGCGGTGGTTCCAGCGGACGGGCTTTTGACTGACGTCCTCCCAGAATAACACACTGGGCTTCCCCACTTCAGGAGTAGGAGGGCCATTAATAATTAATATCTGCATCACTGCTGCGCAGTTGGATCTGCCTTAATCTGCCTGACCGGTACATCCATATCCACCACACGGATTCATACGGGACTCCGGTTTCAATGCTAAAACGTATCACATAGTGCTGGTTTAAGTACCAGTCATTCAAACTGAATTTATTTCCAGCTTCAGAGCCTATTGTGCCCTCAAGGCTACCTACAGCCTCCTCCCCCCATTGTTGAGATCACAGCTTCATCTGTTGTTATACTGACATCTCTTTAATGATGTATTTCTATGTATTGTATATCTGCTAGTGGACATAGGTTGTCCTATTTGTAATAAATTGTTATTCATTGGATGCACTAGGAGTTTGGGCTTTTCCTATTTTGTTTCTACATGCTGTATATAAATTAAGAATGGTCACAAAAGTTTGAATTTCAATTTGTTTTGTTTCTTTTCCTATATATATATTTTTTTTTTTGCAAATCTAAAACAAATAGAATTTTGGCAAAGCATAAAAAAAATTTGAATCAAAATCAACCAACCAGTGAAAGTGGTGCCCAGACTACCCTTAATTATTGAAATAAGAATATATACTGTGCTGTAATTATTAGGAAGTGACTCCAGCTTTTGTGTTGCTCTCCCAAACAGTCCAGATCCCCTCTCCATTCTGATTTCTTCATGCGGTGAAGACTTAGGTGAGCAAGATATCCCTCACAATGAGTGCTCGCCATTCATTTCAAAATGAGAGAGAGTGTGAAAGAGAGAGTTAGCAAGAGAGTGTGTTGGGCTGCGTCTACCGCCAGCGCTGTGCGGGCGGCGCTTGCCGCGTTAACTTACATATATATAAATATATAAGTTCCTGCTACGTGGTGCTGACCCACGCTCAGCGCTTGCCAAAACAAAAAAGTATACTTCCCTGCGCTCAGCTGGCACGCAATGCTGCCCCCCCTTTACCCCCTGCCTCCCCCCCCCCCCCCCCACGCGCGCTTGCGTAAATCGGCGGACACCCGGCGCTCAGTGCCAGCGGGGACTTAGCCTTAAATGTAGTGGATATCTCACTGTGATGCTTGAATTTCTCAAAGTCAGTGTTGATATCCTTAATATGTTCAGAGATCTGCACATTATGAGGCATTCAAAATGGTAAACCAATGTTATTGGCAGAAACACTGAACAAACGCTTCAGTATCTTCATATATTACAGTTCAATGGTGCACATATTACTACAAACAGTACACACAAGTCAATGCAAAAACATCGAGTAAGATGAAAACTGCAATATTTATTCAAATGTTAAAAGCATTGTAATGTATTCAGATATGGTAAAAACAGTCTATCAGGGTCAGCAGTAACAATAATGAGTTAGCTGAAAATGCAATCATGATTACAGTATTATAATTCCCAAAATGCTAAAACAATGTAACGAAGCCTGTACTAATAACGTTGCTGAAATGTACAGATGCTGTATGGTTCAAAGATCAGAATGTTTTAATCCGTTCAAGAATATTAAAATAACAATACATATAGCCTGTAGATAAGGCCTGTAAGTATCTAATAATAATAACTTTATTTCATATAGTTATTTTCTCCAAATGGGACTGACCGCGTGTCACAATTACAGTACAGTGTGCGGTAGAGAACACAGTCCCTGCCCCGTAGAGCTTACAATCTATGGTTTAAGTGCCTGAGGCACAGGGAGATAACGTGACTTGCCCAAGGTCACAAGGAGCTGTCGCCAGGATTTGAACCAGGCTCCCCTGCTTCAAACTCAGGGTCATGGTCTACAGAGTCCATGTCTTTACTCACTAACCTGTATCTTCATTTACCAATAAGGTATGATGTTACCAGTAATATGTGAAGAAAGTGTTGGACAAGGCATCAGCTTTATTCAAATAGAAAAACAATCTCCTCCAACACTTGGAAGCAGCATATTGAACAAGAGCTTAAGATAGAAAGACCCATGTTATTATTATTATCGTTCTTTTGTAGCGTGTCTACATATTCCGCAGTGGGGTACAGTGGGGTACAGAAATGTTGACAATTATATAAACCATAACATGCAACTATGGACAAGCATTCACACAGGATCCAAAGAGGTAATGAGGGCCCTACTCATGAGATCTTACAATCTAGAGAGAATACGAGGAAATAGAGGGGAAAGTAAGGTGGATGCTCATTGTGGGACGGAGTATGCCTGAGGATGGAGTGTAATCCAGCCGCACAGTTGGTTCCATTAAGGTTTGGGGGGGTGGTATGAGTGTAAAGAAGTGACGCTCTGTAACAGGGGAGTAATCCCTGTTCAAATAGTGTGCCTTTAATCTAGCAGTGTGGTGGTTAACTGCTGGTAGTCAATTAATAAACACCACCTGCCTGATTTATATTGCTTACAAAAGCCTGTCTGTTGAGACAGGAAGTGACTCCTTAGCTCACTTGTGAGCTGAACTTTGGAGACAGAGCAGTGGTTCTTGAGTCTCCCAGGAGAGACTGACCAAGAGAACACAGATCTCTGGAGCTGACAAATAAGACTTCTAAAGGAGTAGAGAGCGTTGATGGCGCACTGCCAGGGGGTCCTGAGAGAATCAATCAGGAGAAAGAAACAGCCAGGCCACTCCAAAGATGAAAAAGTGGTGTTAGGTTTATTGCATGCTGATAAACACACAGGGAACGGACAGATAAACGCACCTACGCTTAGTACGAAACGCGTAGGTGCATTTATCTGTCCGTTCCCTGTGTGTTTATCAGCATGCAATAAACCTAACACCATTTTTTCATCTTTGGAGTGGCCTGGCTGTTTCTTTCTCCTGATTGACTCTCTCAGGACCCTCTGGCAGTGCGCCATCAACGCTCTATACTCCTCTGGATCTTCACAAGATGGACTGCACGCCGCGGACGACACGAGTGCCTCCTTGGTAGTACAGGTAAAGAGCCATAGTGCTTTTCATTGATTCCTGTTTACCATGGTCATCGACCACTTATTTCTATAACACTGGTCTGGGTTTGTGATACTGTAATCTAGTGAGGGTCTGGCTGACTCCACGTCTGTCCCACCAGTTGTCAATCAACTCTATTGGGGGCACTCCAACGTTGTTAAGGTTAACCCATTGTGGACCTATATTATATTGGATGTCCAACAAGGACTGGTCTCAATTTAGAGCATCACATCCATCCTGTTTCTATGAAATAAGACTTCTAAACCTGGATGCTGACATTTTCTGTGCACACACGGGTGCGGTTCCAGGAGAGCAGAGAAGCTTACTCTACAGCAGCTAACAGATAAGACTTTCATTCTTAAGAGACTTCTTATATCTGCTTACAGTATTTCATGCTATGTGTTTGGGGCTGGGAGAAATGCTTAACTAAGGGAGATGTGAATTAATTGCATAGGATTTCACTAGAAATACTCCCAAGTGAATAGAAGCTTTGTTCCGCCCCCTGTGTTTGGATGGTTTCCTGATGAAAAGGAAAAGGCACAATAAAGCCTTATTATAATTTCACCTTACAAAAGTCTCCAATTGTGTACCTCTGTGAACGTCCGTCTACATATGGTGTCATAAGTGGGATGAGAGGTGACTTTGAAGTTAAAAAGGACCGGAGATTTTTATGTGAAATTTTTTTGTTATGCTTTTTGCCTACAAACAGTCTGAGCAACTTAGAAAAAAAAAAAAAAACCTCATGCAGCAGAGATCAGAGTTAAAGGGATACACACCACTGAAACTTACACTGCACTGAAACTTACAAAACCACAAATGGACTCTTTGCCCCAATCCCAAGAGGAGAGAGACTGCGGAAGCAGCTAAACCTTATTTGCCTATCACAAAGTGTAATATGGTCATTGAAATAGGGGTTTTGCCTTCCAGCCATAGTCACGGTTCAAGAAGTGAGTCAGCCCTTAAAAAGGGATAGGTGTTTGTTGTTTTCAAAAGTTTCGCTGAAGCAGTGAATACAGATGGTGACCCACGAGCGGTACTGATTTTGCAAATAAAGGTTGCCACACCGCATAGGGCTACCAGCTGTGAATGGAGAATATGCAGAAAAGTGTGAAAATTGATACAAGACTGTGCTGAAGCAGGGGAATTTTTAGCAAACAAATGCTGAGTGTAAAATTGCCCTATAGGGGAAAAAGGGATTTCTGAACTGTGTAAATGTTTTTCAAAGCCAATTGCTGAATGTTGAGTCACCCTGCCGGGAATGAAAGAAATAGTCCACTGCAAAGAATGTTTTTTTTTCTGCAAGTAAAAAAGTCTGCCTATATATATCTTGGGAGTAAAACAGACACCCAAAGTGTGAAGTGTGAATGCCATAATACCCAAAGATGAGACTGAAAATTACTGAACTCAGGCAGAAAACCAACTTTTGTTGCTGAAGCGGAGTGATTGCACCTAGCAAGTAAATGGTGTAAAGCAAACAGAAGTTTTTTTTTTTACCTAGCAACCACACATTCAGCATACCTAATGAAAGATTATACCTAGCAAGTAAATGGTGTAAAGAAAATAGATGTTTTTACCTAGCAACTGCACATCTTGTATACCTGATAAGAGAAAATGCATGCACAGTCCTGCTGATATTGAAAAAAAAAAATTACCCAAGAAAGAAAAGTCTACAGAGATGCCTGTGAGAGCTACGACCTCTACAAGCAAAATATGCCCATCTGTAGGACTACCACAATTGGGGGTTTTACCAAATACAGTGGCAACAGCTGCAATAGCGCCTCCTGAGGTCAGGAAGAAAATTACACCTGATAGCCTAAAAATGGGGGACAAGATGCAGCGTTCCTCCCTACCCCACGGAAGAGTGGTCCTTCCAGTCCAATAAAGAGGATGACATCTCTTACGGGGAACCCGAACCGAGTCACACCCACAAAACACCCCAAGAATGGTGGGGGTTCCTGAACTCGGCACGAACAGAAAAGACCGCTCCCTTTGATGACGAATATGATCAGCAGGAGACAGCGGGAGCAGCAGATCACCCAATATTTCTGTCAGCTAAAGCAACTGCAAGAAAAGCCTGGCGTATATAATGAAGCTGCTAAAGTATCAAATAAAGAAGGAGACCCCAGTATTCCGGATGGGACGGAGTCATCCAAAACAAAGAAGTGGAAAAAGAAAATCGGTTCTTCACTTACCGTGGAAGGAACAGAGACGTCCGCAGATCCTGTGGAGAAAAAGGGGGACCGAGTTGCCCTGCAGCCTATAGAAAATGGAAAATTCGTCCCACGGTTAACCGAATATCCAGAGGTCCCAAGGCAGAAGTCGTGTACCCCAAAGAAGTTTCTGTCCGGTGCCAACAGTGAGGAACCCTCAACCAACCATCCCAGGGAAGTGGAGCCAGAACCAGTGAGTGACGATCCCTTGACCAGCCCTGAAGATGCCCTGAAAAATGCCAGGCATAACTGTGATATGCTCCGTGAACAATTGGAACAAAAGGAAGATGGTTACACAGAGCTACAGAAAAATAATGTGAGGCTACAAAAAGATGTGCTCACAATTTACTCTTTAGCCAGGACAGAATTGGACGATCTCAAGACTGAGCTAGATACTGCAAAGGCTACTATTTCCGCCATGGATGAAAAGCAGAGCCAATCTGATAAAATGGTGGCTACGCTAAAGCGGAAGTATGAGGAAGCACATGACAGTCTTCCAGTAAGAGGTTCACACTCTTCGCATAGAGCTGAATGCCTCACAACAGGAGGTCATCAGTGTCCGGATAGAAGTGGACGTATCTCAGAAAGAGGTTCAGACACTCCGCAGAGCACTGAATGCCTCACATCATGAGACCAACATCTGCTGCACAGACCTGGAAGTTTCCAGAAAGGAACTACACAGTCTCACTGAGGAGCTGGACATTGCTAAAGAAACTATTGGTAATCTTGATACAGATCTCAAAGTCTCTCAGAAGGAGATTGTCATTCTCAAAGCAGATGTGCGTAAATGGAAGGAGGACTGCAAAGAGGCCCTGAAGAATACAGAGACTGAAAAAGGAGAAAATTCAAGATTAAAAAGAGAAAACTTAAAACTGAAAGAAGAAAATTTTCAGTTGACAGAAGAAGTCAAGGAAAAGTTTGAAGCAGAGCACCGACTGCAGAACCAACTGCAAGGTCTGCGTACACACCTCCAGTATGCTGAGGAGAAGCAGCAAACGCTGCAGGAAGAAAAGCTGCAGGCTGCTAAAGAGGTACAAGCGCTGCAGGAACGTCTGAATACCCAGTATGTCCCCACAGAGCAGTATGAGGAGCTAAAGGCCACGCTGCATGTCACCAGAGCATCATTGGAGGCGGAGCTTCGATACCAGGTGACTCTGTATGAGAGGGAACGTGAGAAGGCTCAGAAACTAGAGCAAGAGCTGGAGAGACAGAGGGACTGTTCCATTCCCTTCAGTCAGTACACCAAGGAGAAAATAGACGCAGCGGCAACCTTGACGACAAAAATTACAGAGCTCCAGAATATGAAGGAGACACTGATACAGACTCAGAGAAAGCAAAGTGCGCAGATATATTCCCTGAGAAGAGACTTGCAAGACGCACTGAAAAACCAGGGATCTCTTGCGGATGAGATTACAGTCCTACAAGGACAAGTATTGACCCTGACTAAGCGTCAGTATCCCACAGCCTCAAAAACCCATGAAGACAAGGGTACAGTGAGAGCTGGGAATACCGCTCATCTGAAAGACAAGGTTACAAAATTTGAACCACCTAAACAAGCACTAGCAAAACCTTCAGCCACCCAGCAGGCAACAAAAGAAGGTACACGTGCTGAATTAAAACCAGAAGAATCCTTAGCTGATGAAGCTGAAAAGATGGGACATTCTCTGGAAGTGGGTGTGGAATTGCAACTTAATCTCAAAGAGGCTGAACTAGCAACCCCATTTAGTGGGAAAAGGGTAGAGCGACAGCTTCAAGAGCGGAAAACTCAAAGGGCTGTTTTTAAACGCTCTCCAACTGCTGCCATACAGTATGCCAACAATAAGACGAGCACCCGACGCGAGGGAAATCTCATGACGTGCACGTAGAAAAAAGACTTTACTTGGAAAAAGTCCTCCTCGAGCGACTGAGGGGTGCTGATCTCAAACACCTTCAGGAGGAGACACGAATAAACTGGGGAAAGGGCTCCAATCCCAGCAGGACTGAGGGTTCTCTTCGTCCATCCACTCTCATTCAAGTCACAGAGATATCTAGAATGAGAGTGGAAGGATGGGCTTTGGCCGTGGCAAGCCCGAGCTTCCCACAAACAGGGGAGGTATGTAACAGGGGAGTAAACCCTGTTCAAGTAATGTGCCTTTAATCTAGCAGTGTGGTGGTTAACTGCCTGTAGTCAATTAATAAACACCACCTGCCTGATTTAGATTGCTTACAAAAGCCTGTCTGTTGAGACAGGAAGTGACTCCTTAGCTCACTTGTGAGCTGAACTTTGGAGACAGAGCAGTGGTTCTTGAGTCTCCCAGGAGAGACTGACCAAGAGAACACAGATCTCTGGAGCTGACAAATAAGACTTCTAAACCTGGATGCTGACATTTTCTGTGCACACACGGGTGCGGTTCCAGGAGAGCAGAGAAGCTTACTCTACAGCAGCTAACAGATAAGACTTTCATTCTTAAGAGACTTCTTATATCTGCTTATTTCATGCTATGTGTTTGGGGCTGGGAGAAATGCTTAACTAAGGGAGATGTGAATTAATTGCATAGGATTTCACTAGAAATACTCCCAAGTGAATAGAAGCTTTGTTCCCCCCCCCCCTGTGTTTGGATGGTTTCCTGATGAAAAGAAAAAGGCACAATAAAGCCTTATTATAATTTCACCTTACAAAAGTCTCCAATTGTGTACCTCTGTGGTCCGTCTACACGCTCATTCCACAAAAGGAGAGACAACAAGGCAACTACTGGAATATAATAGAAATTAGATACATCCAGTCAAGAGACTTAGCACATGCAGGAATAAGGAAATACAGCGCAAAGGATACAAAAGCATGTCATAGTACACATACTGTGTATCATTTGGACAAAGGAAACCTCTCCACCAACTAGTTATAGCCAATTTCGTGCTGTGACGCTGTCTTGATCCCCAAACATAACACTGCTTCAAAAATGAGTGTAGTTGGAGCAGTTATTGATATATTCCCTTTTGCTTGGCTTCTGTGGTTTGTGTGGCAATGCATAGCAGTCATTTTAATCCTAAAACAATGCAAAGAGCTGGCATGAAAAGTGGTTACTTATTAACATAATGAAATCATAATGACACAAAGCAAATCCATTTTCACTGATGGCTGTATTGAAATGTTAGATTCTGTTTATATTGCGTTTTAAAAGTATTGTAATTTCGGTAGAAGCTTAGCATTATTATGATACTGTATCGTAGGTAGAGAGTGGAAAGTAATATTTTTGATTTGGAATAAGAAATATTTCTTTTAGGTTTGAAAAAGCCAATATATTATTTTTTTTAACTATCAATTTGTCCCGTCATCAAACCACTGCAAAAAGCAAAACGTGAAGGATGCATACATTAACATAGAGAATACAGCAACTTTGTAACAATACTGGGTGAACTAGTTGGGTATGTCTGGCATCAATGTAACTGTAGATGAACAATGGCAATACATTAGGCATTTTCTACTTGCGCCAACATATCAAGGTGCTTTTTTTTTTTGCTTAAACGTTTGCAGTGTTGCCAACCTGTTCCATGTTATCGTGAGATTTTGACCTAGTTCTAACGCTATTGTTAGTACATTACCTCTCTGGATAATGAAGACTTGGAAAACCAAAACTAGACTCCAGTCTCACTTTAGAACCTACCTCATGTACTTCTCCCGGGATCTGTACTGGTATACCATTCTCAGTTTAAGAAACCTATGAGATTTGTTTGAAAGAATCTCTATTGTCTCAAAGGTCATATGAAATGGTCCGTGATAGAGGTTGTGTCTTCGCTTGACAAAATTTGGTAGCGTGGACTTTAAAGGAAGGGTTATGAATGTTCTGTTTAGAAAAGCAGCACAAATGGTAAAACCTTGACCCAAGCAAACTACAGTAGGTTCTCCGACTATATAATTTTCCTAGATAGTCAGAGGTCAAAGTTCTAGTATAAAGTAATTGCACTGTACATAATTCTTATGTTAATCATGTTGTTGATGCTTGAACACGAAGAAAGCATTATTTTTTAAGCATTTAAAGATAAACTAATGTGCAAGTTAGGAAATAAATGAATAGAATGTTGTGACGCTTGCGCTCACCACGAACAAGGCCGGACCCCGGTACTGAGGTGGTAAGATAGGACACCACGCACCCACGGCAACGGAGCAGGCCTGGTAGGCAGATAGTCTGGAGTGTGCTGGGTCAGGATTGGAGAAGGAAGGTAGTAAAGTACTTGCCGGGGCGTGGAGCGGAGCCAGGAGAATGGTCAGTGCCCGAGAGTCGTGGTCAGGGGTTGGAGCCAGGAGAATGGTCAGTGTCCGAGAGCCGATGTCAAGAGTTGGAGAGTAGCGAGTGGTGGGAGGCAAGCCGAGGTCAGATTCTAGAGAGTGGTCCAAAGCCAAGCCGGGTTGGTACACAGGAGAGAAGACGAGAGTTTAATGCACAAAGCACAAGGCAAAACAGAACTGTGGAAATGCAAGGCAACCAAAGAACTATGCTCAGCCAAAGAAGGAATGGCTGAGCAGGGTATAAGTAAGAACCACAGTCCAATGGGAACAGGAGGTGGGATGGAGGAGCCGCCCCAGCGAAGACAGGGATAGGACAGGGCAGCAGGGTCCAGGTGAACCAGGCAATTATAGTGGTCACGCGGCTTGTCAGCAGTGCACGTGCGTCAGGCGTGTGCACCACCGAGTGGCCTGGGGGCAGAGCCTTACCCTGTGGGAGATTAGAAGAACCCCTGCGCGTGCGCCATGACCGGAGCGGGAGTCAGGGGGGAAGAAGAATGCCATCCTAGGCGGCGTGCCTCCGGAGCAGGAGCCGCGGGATGCCGGGCGGTGGAGTGTAATGGGGGAAACCTCTTTGGGAGAGGTGTTCCCCGATGCCTTACAAATGTAAAGAAAAACTAGTGTTGTATCTTCCCCACATACATAATTCACGGATGCTGACCGAAAGCAGAAGACATGAACATGCACATGTTAAGAGTGGCATGAAACCTGTTAAGTTTGTGCCACGCAATCCAGCAACTCAATGGTCCAAAAAAAATAAGTGGGCCCCCAAAAATGTATGGAAAAGCACAAAGTCCAGGCACTTTGCAGGACGATCCCCTTTTGTCCGTGGGCACCAGCAAGTGATATTTATTCAAACGATTGTGTCACCCTCTATCATTGACTGCCTCCAAAAACGTATATAATTCAAATTTCTGGTATCTCTATTGGTCCTGGAGAATGCAGATGAGTTGTAGATTGTGATACCATTCAGGGGACGAACATTAGATTTCTCCATAGATTTTCATTTTATTGACAGACCCTAAGGGGCCTATGCTATAAGCGTCGATAAGCCACTTATCGAGCACTTATCAGCCAAAATGCCTACTGCTATTCAGTAAGCCTCGATAAGTGGGCGATAAAGGCATGAATCGCCCAAAATTTCAGCCGGCATCAGCAGGTTCTGAAACTTGTGCAATTCTAGTAGCTGTGATTAGGTTATCGAGGCGAGTTTCTCCCAAAATCCTCACGAAAGGAAAAGTTGGCGTGAGGCTGGTGAGAAGCTGCTGAGAGGTGGCGATACAGAACTTAAACAAAAAAATGCTTTTTTTCTGCATCGGATTAATGCCGGTGGTCTCCGGAAGCTGATATCCATTAATATCAGCACCGGAGACCCCCGGCATGAATCCCATGCAATAAAAATGCATTTACAGGCAACTTAATTACCTTAGCGGCTAACCGATAAGGCAATGAAGGGGTTAACCCCTCCCGCTACCCACCAAGGACCAAATACCCCCTTGACCCACCCCCGCTACTCACAATAAACACTAATACCCACCTCCTCTACCCCAACATGATTGAAATCAGAGGCCGCAGGTTTCCTCAGGTGGTCCCCGTGGGTGTCCAGGGGCGGTTGGGTGGTCCCTGCGGGTATCTGGGGGCCCTCTTGTTGTCCCCGCGGGTGTCTAGGGGACCTCGTGTGGTCCCCACGGGTGTCTGGGGGCCCTCGCATGGTCCCTGCGGGTGTCTGGGGGCCCTCAGGTGGTCCCAGCGTGTGTCTGGGGGCCCTAGGGTGGTCCCCATGGGTGTCTGGGGGCCCTCGGGTGGTCCCTGCATGTGTCTGGGGGCCCTAGGGTGGTCCCCATGTGTGTCTGGGGGCCCTCAGGTGGTCCCCATGGGTGTCTGGGGGCCCTCGGGTGGTTCCCATGGGTGTCTGGGGCCCTAGGGTGGTCCCCATGGGTGTCTGGGGGCCCTAGGGTGGTCCCCATGTGTGTCTGGGGGCCCTCAGGTGGTCCCCATGGGTGTTATGGGGGCCATAGGGTGGTTCCCACGGGTGTCTGGGGCCCTAGGGTGGTCCCTGTGGGTATCTGGGGGCCCTCAGGTGGTCCCCGTGGGTGTCCAGGAGTCCTCAGATGGTCCCCATGGGTGTCTGGGGGCCCTCGGGTTGTCCCTGCGGGTGTCTGGGGGCCCTAGGGTGGTCCCCATGGGTGTCTGGGGGCCCTAGGGTGGTCCCCATGTGTGTCTGGGGGCCCTCAGGTGGTCCCCATGGGTGTCTGGGGGCCCTCGGGTGGTTCCCACGGGTGTCTGGGGCCCTAGGGTGGTCCCTGTGGGTGTCTGGGGGCCCTCAGGTGGTCCCCATGGGTGTCCAGGAGTCCTCAGATGGTCCCCGTGGGTGTCTGGGGGCCCTCGGGTTGTCCCTGCGGGTCCCCACTGGCCTGCAGTACCAATCTTGTGGTAAAAATAAAATGTGCAATACATTGAAATAAATACACCCCCTTCTCCCCCCCAAAACATACAGTACAGTAATGGGCAAAATAACTATTATCCAAATATTTATAATAGTGCATCTGCCCATTATAAAATAAAACGTTAGCCAACCTTTCTACTTACCCCTGCCATCATGAAGGGCATCCTCGTCAGCATACTGCAGGTCCATGTCCTCCGATGCCAGCAAGAGTACATGAAAAATACAATCTAATGGCCCCTAACCCCTTAATCACATTAGCGATTAATAACCAGTATAGTAATTAAGGGGTTAACCCACCTCCCCCTCTACCCACCCAGGAGGCCTAACCACCCGCCCTGGGACCACTATACCAACCCTATAACCATTGATTGGTTATGATAAGCCACTATAGCAGTCAATGGTCACCCTAATAAAAAAGCATGAAGGCCAAAGATACACATAATAAAAGATATACACAAGCACCTAAACACCCCAATTCAAGAACTAAAGCACTAGCCAACCAATTAAATAAATAAAAGCACTAGCAAACCAATTAAATAAATAAAAGCACTAGCCAACCAATTAAATAAATAAAAGCACTAGGCAACCAATCAATGTAATAAATAAAAGCACTTACCAAAAAAATAATTAATTTTAAACCCTAGCTAAAAAAACATTTAATGATTTTAAATTATTAGCCAACAAAACACATAATTAATTTAAAACACTAACCAATCCTAAAATGTACTAAAAACAAGCCATCCAAATTCCAAACAATGGAATCCAAACAATAAAAATAAATAGAAAAAATTACAATCATTTAAAAAAAAAGTATTTGCCAAAAAATGCATTGGCTGTCACTGTATTTATCTGTACCCTAAAGGGGCATTATCAGTCAATGGGCAATCACAAACATAAAAATAAATAAATACAATAAAAAAAACCTGAAAAAAAGACATTTAGACACATTGGAGAAACAGCTGATGGTTAGGAGACACATATGGAGGAGAAGTGTTGGTCATACTAGCGTCTGCTTGTTCATTCTACAGTCAATTGGGACACGCATTGGAGAGACAGGTAAGGGGGGCAAAAAACACCTGGGGGTTTTGCACAGTACGGAAGATACCGGGGGACATTAGCAGTCTGCATAGACTATATTTATGCTCAGTGCAGAAGCACTCAAACATTTTGAAACTGTTCCCTAATCACTGTGTTTCACTTAAGACTCTGTTTGTATCCAAATATACATTGGATGGGAAGCCATTTTTTAAGGCCCCTACAAATATTGATTGCTGCAGATTCTTTTTCTGCATCTCGCCACTTTTCTGATATTATTGGACTTCTATGGTGATTGCAAATATCACGTTGGTAACATTGATTACAGGACCTCTGTGGAGCTATTTTCTTACCACACGGCTTTTTTGATATCATTGGACCTGTAACAGGGTTTTGTATGCCACCTGGTTGTGTATCATATACTACACGTGATATCCTTTTTTAAATCTGATGTGAGTGGATTGCCACTGAGCTCAGATATAGCAGATTTATTGACACATAAAAAGTAGCCGATTTTTTTTTATTTTATTTTGCATATATTTCTGTAAATTCATATGACTATATTATACATTTTGTACTGTATCCTGGGATCACAATACACTTCACATTCTTTGTCTAGAACATGGACAGTTGGCATATGAAAAACAATTCCAGTAGATTTTATTTATTTTCACACTTTGACAACTCATGGGACGTCAGATGACATGATAGCCGGTTGCAAATTAAATGGGATATAACCCAAGAGCCTCATTCAGTTAGCAGTTTTATAGACAGTCCTAACCCTTTTCATGTACAGTACATGGCTTTTTTTTTTTTGCACTGCTGCTACAGTGAGTTACTGTCTTACAATAAGAATATTCCACTGAGGAGATGCATCCAACTTAAGAAGTGTTATATATTATTAGAAGAGAAAACTAGCTTTGCTGCAAGGCCTGTCAGGTCTCCGGAAAGATGAAGCTGTTACCTACATACCATTTGTACTTCCTTACACTAGAGAGAGCCATTAATGTATAATTTTATCTTTTTTCTTACCATTTATTTATAATGTGCCAATGAATTCTGCAGCACGGGTAGCACTAGGGGGTGAAAGATCGTGTTGTACGAATAAACTTGTAGGATCTTCAAATATGAATAATTTAGTAATGATATAAAGGCCATAGGAAAGGAGGTCCCTGCTTATACTGCACCGACACACTTTATTCGAGCAAATGCCTGGTTTGTACCTGGCAGAAACCTGGAATCCGCCGCTGCTCACCTCTTGCATGCTTCGTTGCGTTTGCCTTCCCAGCCACGGTTCATGCCTGGCTGACGGGGGCCTGATCTGTTAAATGATAATGAGAATGATTTACTAGGCTGCGATGTTTCGATTGTCCACCAGATGGCATAAACTCATGACTTAAGTAATGTGTGGCCTTTGCAAGTTGTTTCGTTTCCAAAAAAAAGTTACTTTATCCCAGTACAGTATGCTATTGTGTAACTTGTCCTTGAGACTGAAGGAATAGTTGCAAAAAATGTATCAATTTAGGCTTTACATACAGTAATGTATTAAATAAAGACAAAGATCATTTTCACTTACACTATTCTACAGAGACATGAGTGTTCAAGTGGAGCCCGTGTTCCAAAAACCTGACAGAAGTTATGCTTATTTGATATGGGCCGCTATAAATGCAACAGAGGATAAGATGGCAACAGTTGTTCAAATTTATCAGTATTTTATCGAAAATTATGACTTTTACAGATTTTCGCCAACTCCTCATTTGTGGAAGCATGCAATAAGGAAAAGGTTATGTAGTGACCCCTGTTTTCACCGTATTGAGCCCCAATTTGTTGGAGGGTATTGGTGTGTGTCACAGGGTTTTTCCCGTATCTATGATAATGGAGGCGGCAAAAGGCGAAGGGTCGTGTTAAAACGAAATAAGAAGCGACAGTCCCTGCCAAGCAATGCGCCAGAACCAGAACCAGAACCAGCAGCAGCACCAGCTTATCATCATGGTCCCGCCGTCGGTTACAACTCTGAGATGGATTTCGCAGCCAGTTTTGATGAAGCTTGCATGTACCTAAGCGATTTCCCGCTGACTACAGGTGGGCTAGTCCCTCTGCAAAATGATGAAAGCTGGACTGGAAGTGGGCCGGCGCCAGCGCAAGCTGAATGGGAAATTTAGTACAATACTGTACAGTATGGTGAGTACTGTATTTTTGCCGTATTATTTTGGTGGGGCTGGCTGGGAACTTCTTTAGGGGGCTGACCATTACTGTACATTAAAACTTTTCATTTTGTTTTTCCTCAGAAAAGAAAACGGCTAATGGGGGGATTTCGATGGATTATATTGTACTGTATGCTGATGTTTTCCGGCCATACAGTATACTGTGTAATAAACCCGAATAAATAAAACTATGCATTTATTCTACAGTACTGTATATGTTCAGTAAATTACTGCACATACTGGGGGCGAGATGTGTTTGCAGCAGAGAGAGATTTAATAATATTGTACAGTGAGCAGGGGGTTCCCTGAGCCAGAAATTAATGATTAATGCTCAGGGAACCCCCCCCCCCCCTGCTCCTGATCAATATTATTAAAAATACGGAAAATGCTGCGTCATTACCATAGCGGATAGCCGCTAAGGCAATGAAGGGGTTAACCCACCGTGCCCGCTTTATTGTGTGTAGTGGGGATGGGTGAGGGGGGTATTTGGCCCTTGGTGTGAGTTTACGACTTGCGGGAGGGGGGGGGGGGGGTTGCGGGTGCACTTAACCCCTTCACGATCGTAGCAGTTAATACCGCTACGGTCATGAAGGGGTTAAGCCCTCCCGCTACCCCAACCCCCCCCCCCCCCCGCAAGCCCTCCCCAACCATCGTTGGGGCGAATACCCCATTCACCCACCCTCCCGCTACCCACAATAAAAAAATACACACACACAGCAGCCGCCAAAAAATAAATAAATAAATGACAATAAATACATTTGAAATACATTTTTATTGATAGTGTAGATGTGCAGGGGGTCTCCGGAGCTGAACCGCGTTGGTTTTAGGTCTGGGGACCCCGTGCCCCCCGAGATACAGGCCCCTTTAGGGGGTGCCGGTATCCAGCTCTGCGTTAAAAGCCCCGATCACGTGACCGCGGCCTGTAAACCAAGCAGAGCAGAGGGATACCGGCACCCCCTAAAGGGGCCTGTATCTCGGGGGGCACGGGGTCCCCAGACCTGAAACCTGTGCGCTTCTGCTCTGGAGACCCTCTGCACATGTACAGTATCAATAAAACACATACAATATACAGTATAAATAAACACTCGTTCTTTACCTTAGCGTCTATGCGCTATGGTAAAGAAGCATTATTTTAATAATATTGTACAGTGAGCAGGGGGTTCCCTGAGCCAGAAATTAATGATTAATGCTCAGGGAACCCCCCCCCCCCCTGCTCCTGATCAATATTATTAAAAATACGGAAAATGCTGCGTCATTACCATAGCGGATAGCCGCTAAGGCAATGAAGGGGTTAACCCACCGTGCCCGCTTTATTGTGTGTAGTGGGGATGGGTGAGGGGGGTATTTGGCCCTTGGTGTGAGTTTACGACTTGCGGGAGGGGGGGGGGGGGGTTGCGGGTGCACTTAACCCCTTCACGATCGTAGCAGTTAATACCGCTACGGTCATGAAGGGGTTAAGCCCTCCCGCTACCCCAACCCCCCCCCCCCCCCCCCGCAAGCCCTCCCCAACCATCGTTGGGGCGAATACCCCATTCACCCACCCTCCCGCTACCCACAATAAAAAAATACACACACACAGCAGCCGCCAAAAAATAAATAAATAAATGACAATAAATACATTTGAAATACATTTTTATTGATAGTGTAGATGTGCAGGGGGTCTCCGGAGCTGCACCGCGTTGGTTTTAGGTCTGGGGACCCCGTGCCCCCCGAGATACAGGCCCCTTTAGGGGGTGCCGGTAGCCCTCTGCTTGGTTTAAAGGTCCGATCACGTGATCGCGGCCTGTAAACCAAGCAGAGCAGAGGGATACCGGCACCCCCTAAAGGGGCCTGTATCTCGGGGGGCACGGGGTCCCCAGACCTGAAACCTGTGCGCTTCAGCTCCGGAGACCCCCTGCACATGTACACTATCAATAAAAATGTATTTCAAATGTATTTATTGTCATTTATTTATTTATTTATTTATATTTATTCATTGTGCTGCTGCTGCAAGTCGTAAACTCACACCAAGGGCCAAACACCCCCCTCACCCCCAATAAAAAAAATTCACGCACAGCAGCCCCACAATTAATAAATAAATCTAAATAAATAAATAAAATCTATGTAAAACCCCCTCCCCTATTCTCGCTTTTAAAACGCCCTGCCTTCTCTCTAATCTATGTAAAAAACCCTCCCCCTATCCCCCTATTGTGTGTGCGTTAAACTTCCCTGCAAGCTATGTAAAAAAACCTCCCCCTATTGTGTGTGTGTTTAAATCTGTCTGGCCTGTGTTTCTGAGTGCTGAGTGCTCTGCGTTTAAAGGTCCCGATCACGTGATCGCGGCCTGTAAACCAAGCAGAGCAGAGGGATACCGGCACCCCCTAAAGGGGCCTGTATCTCGGGGGGCACGGGGTCCCCAGACCTGAAACCTGTGCGCTTCAGCTCCGGAGACCCCCTGCACATGTACACTATCAATAAAAATGTATTTCAAATGTATTTATTGTCATTTATTTATTTATTTATTTATATTTATTCATTGTGCTGCTGCTGCAAGTCGTAAACTCACACCAAGGGCCAAACACCCCCCTCACCCCCAATAAAAAAAATTCACGCACAGCAGCCCCACAATTAATAAATAAATCTAAATAAATAAATAAAATCTATGTAAAACCCCCTCCCCTATTCTCGCTTTTAAAACGCCCTGCCTTCTCTCTAATCTATGTAAAAAACCCTCCCCCTATCCCCCTATTGTGTGTGCGTTAAACTTCCCTGCAAGCTATGTAAAAAAACCTCCCCCTATTGTGTGTGTGTTTAAATCTGTCTGGCCTGTGTTTCTGAGTGCTGAGGGCCAAACACCCCCCCCACCCCCAATAAAAAAAATTCACGCACAGCAGCCCCACAATTAATAAATAAATCTAAATAAATAAATAAATAAAGACATGAAGAGAAATAAATATATACTGTACAGTATATACTTTGTATATATATATACACTGTATATATATATATATATATATATATATATATATATATATATATATATATATATATATATACATACAGTATACATATATACACTGTATATATATATATATATATATCATACAGCTATATTTATATATATATATATATATATATATATATATACTGTATATATATATATATATATATATATATATATATATATATATATATATATACATACTGTATGTGAGTGAAAAGAGAAAAAAGTAACCCGTATGGGAGCACTCAGGTATGCAATTGATATATTTGTTTATTTATTTGACACAGTGCAAAAAGGGATGAATAAACAGTACATGATTTAAAAACACTTAAAAAAGAGGCATGGACCCTTAAACACTAATGAACAGCACTAGGGAACGACACACACTGTCAACCCTAATCATGAAAAGGATAGTGACTCAAAAAACACTAGGGAGAATCAAAGTGAATCACAATACAGTAGGTTACTGGGTTTAAAGGCACCTACTGTATACAACGCTAAGGATAATGCACACTACACACCAAAAGGTAAACTTGTCAAAGTATAAATGACAGTCTCAAAGCATCACACATCTGCATTAGCATACAGTAATATACTGTACAGTAACCAATGCCTACAGCACAAATCATGTGTAGGAAAGGTGGTAAGGTGGAATGAAATCCCTAGATGTGTAGAGCAATGAAGTTAATGAATAGCATACTGTACAGTATAAAACATAACATTACAATCCACACAGTACATTGCATTTACAGTACATTGTATACTGTAAATGATGCATAGCATTAAATCTATGCACCATATACAGTACTGTACATTCTGCAAATGAATGTTAACAATATAATTGCAAGCTACTCTACCAGTAAATACTGTACAAACACTTCCAAACAAGTCAACTTAACTACAGTATTTTAACCAAGCAAGTAAACCAAAATCAATATATACTGTAAGTAACAACCAGAAAAGACAATTTAAAAACAAACTAACCCTTACAATACCAAGGATTACATCTATCTAATTGTAAAAAACCTTATACATTATACACAGCAGCATTGTTTAAAAACCCCTTCCCCCCTAATGTTTGTGTTAAGCAGATTACACTGAAGGGAGAGAGATATAAAGGCCTAAAGCCCCTTCCCCCCTAATGTTTCTGTTAAACAGATTACAGTACATTGAAGGGAGAGAGATTTTACAGAAACACACATTAGGGGGGAGGGGGCTTTAAACAGATTACATTGAAGGGAGATAGATGTTTCTGTTACCAGTAAATCTCCCTCCCTGCATTGCTAACCACCCTCACCCCCTACCCACATACCGTTAACCCCCCCCCCCATCCTGGCCATGGCCCCTCCGCTTCTGCAAAACAGACACAAAAATTAAAACATACAAAGTAATGTCCCCTAACCCCTTAATCACCATAGCGGTTATTAACCGCTACAGTCATGAAGGGGTTAACCCACCCTCACCCACCCACCACTCGGGATGCCTACATACCCTCCCACACTAACCCCCCCCCCCCCACCCGTGAGGCCTAACCACCCAGTCAGTACCCACAAGGGAGGCCTACCCACATACCGTTGGGGAAACACCCCACCCCCACCCCAGTACCCACAATAAAAACAGTACAATCACCCACAATAAACAGCATTCTATTTATTAAATACATTACCCACCCCCTGTGCCCCCCCCCCCCCATAAATACAAGATTTATTCTTTTACATTCAGGGTCCATAACGTAGCCCCACGCTAGTCCCCGGTGGGCTGGCAGGGCACCTGGACAGACCTACAGTTTACCAGCAGCATTCCACAGGTTCTGGAGGCCTGCTGGTGGATCCTGCCAGCACCATGGCGCTCAGGTGGTCTCCTTGGGTCACCGTGAGCCACAATTGGGTCCACACGGTAGGCCCAAGGATGTCTGGGAGCCCCGGGTCAAACCCACAGGTGTCTGCGGGGCCTCGGGTGGTTCCCATGGGGGTCTGGGGAACTCACGGGTGCTCACTACGGGTCCGCGGTGCCCCCACAGAAGTGGGACCACACATCATCATCCCCGCACCTACGGCTCGGAGGTGCCCCCACAGAAGTGGGACCACACATCGTCATGCCCGCAGACTACGGGTCCGCGGTGCCCCCACAGAAGTGGGACCACACATCATCATCCCCGCATGTGTCACCCGTGGAACCACCAGCCTGCTACCCTTTAGGATACCCGAGGATTCCCCGCGGGTGGTCTCCAGAGGTCCCACGCAAAACCACGGAAGTAACCCTGAATGTAAAAAAAATAAACCTGGCCTATACATTCAATACATACACCCTCCCCCCCAACACCTACAGTACAATAATGTGCAAAATAACTATTATCCAGATATGGATAATAGATTAATTGCCCATTATTAAAAACATTAACTAGCATATACAAATAAATAAAGTACTACTGACCTCATCAATACGAAGTGTCCGATGCCAGCGCCTTCCTTCTCTTGCCCACACAAAACATAGCCAAAACCAAGCCAATACATTGCAATTACATTCAGATATCAATTAACCCCTTAAACACCTTATCGGATAATAACCGCAAAGGTAATTAAGGGGTTAAGCCACACAGGCACGATACCCACCCTTCACCCATGAATTTGTACTGTGGCTTCATCATGCAACTATATATATATATACTGTATATATATACATACAGAGAGACAGAGAGAAAGAGAGAGAGAGAGATATATACAGTATATATATATACACACGTTATATACACACCCATGATAAACCAAATATACAGTACAAATAAATGTAGAAGGGTTATCAAAACCATACTGTTCTACAACCAAACACTTCTCCATACAGACACTACATTAAAAATCAATTTCCTTTAAAAATCCTAACTGATCTCACAATCTACTGTACTGTATATGATCACAAACCAATGAAAAAAGTCACATTCCAAAATGCATAAAATCTATGCACCATACTGTATACATTCTGCAAATTAATCAACGTAAACAAAAATCAATTAGCAATCATTATTTAGATCTCTAAACATTTCACACTCAATCATGAACAATGAAACCATTAACAGATTCACGCCTAGAGCAGAACAATTAAGCCTTTGAAAAAATATAAGTACCGACAAAAATACAACCTTTCCAAACCAAGCCTACAGTACCTACAGTATCCCTGACCTTCCTCAAACACACAATACAATACCAAGGAATAATACATCTATCTAATTTTAAAATACTTTAAACTCACAAAATAATTAAAAACACATCTAATCCAGCTTTTAAAACATCATCATTTCTTACCCTGAATGTATACTGTACAGTATATCTCTCTAGACATATATATTGTACATACATACATACAGTGGCAAGAAATGATATACCACAAAAAAATAAAAATACACAGGTTAAAAAACCTTTTGAAAAAATTAACAAGTTAAATAAAATACATTTCTTTACTGTAGTTCACTTACCATTACTTGCCCCCACCGACTCCCGTTGCCCAGCTTACTCACGAACCAATCCACGATCAGGAACCCATAAAATAATAAACCATTGAAAATAATAAACATTAAACTAAAAATCCAAACCAATCCACGGGTCTTCTACTTGTAATACACCTTCATCTGTATTCTTCTTTCTTCTATCTCCTTCCGGGCGCGGCAGGGCGTGGTCTTCTTTCCATCATCGGCCACGCCCTTGTCTTTTTCCTTCTCCGGAGGTCCTTCCTCCGCGGCGTCTGGCTGCAAAATGAGACGACATAGGCTTTTAAAGGCCTATGACGTCACATTTTGCGTCATGGTTCCCACGGTCCTGATTGGACCGTGAAAACCATGTGTGTTGGCCGATAATAAAAAAATGATGACGTCACTTAAAGGGAATGAAAGCACAGCCAATCAGAATGGCTTTGCTTCAATTGCCTTTAAGATGACGTCATGAAAAGGCACATGGCCGTGCACACATGGTACTAGAGCCAATCAGAGCGTGGGAACTTTATCCCTACTCTGATTGGCTCTGGTATACCATGTGTCAGGGGCTTGGGGGAGAAAGGATGTGACGTCAATGAAAACCTGTCACGTGGTACGGTAGCCAATCAGAGCGTGGGAACTTTATCCTTATTGACGTCACATCCTTTCTCCCCCAAGCCCCTGACACATGGTATACCAGAGCCAATCAGAGTAGGGATAAAGTTCCCACGCTCTGATTGGCTACCGTACCACGTGACAGGTTTTCATTGACGTCACATCCTTTCTCCCCCAAGCCCCTGACACATGGTATACCAGAGCCAATCAGAGTAGGGATAAAGTTCCCACGCTCTGATTGGCTCTAGTACCATGTGTGCACGGCCATGTGCCTTTTCATGACGTCATCTTAAAGGCAATTGAAGCAAAGCCATTCTGATTGGCTGTGCTTTCATTCCCTTTAAGTGACGTCATCATTTTTTTATTATCGGCCAACACACATGGTTTTCACGGTCCAATCAGGACCGTGGGAACCATGACGCAAAATGTGACGTCATAGGCCTTTAAAAGCCTATGTCGTCTCATTTTGCAGCCAGACGCCGCGGAGGAAGGACCTCCGGAGAAGGAAAAAGACAAGGGCGTGGCCGATGATGGAAAGAAGACCACGCCCTGCCCCGCCCGGAAGGAGATAGAAGAAAGAAGAATACAGATGAAGGTGTATTACAAGTAGAAGACCCGTGGATTGGTTTGGATTTTTAGTTTAATGTTTATTATTTTCAATGGTTTATTATTTTATGGGTTCCTGATCGTGGATTGGTTCGTGAGTAAGCTGGGCAACGGGAGTCGGTGGGGGCAAGTAATGGTAAGTGAACTACAGTAAAGAAATGTATTTTATTTAACTTGTTAATTTTTTCAAAAGGTTTTTTAACCTGTGTATTTTTATTTTTTTGTGGTATATCATTTCTTGCCACTGTATGTATGTATGTACAATATATATGTCTAGAGAGATATACTGTACAGTATACATTCAGGGTAAGAAATGATGATGTTTTAAAAGCTGGATTAGATGTGTTTTTAATTATTTTGTGAGTTTAAAGTATTTTAAAATTAGATAGATGTATTATTCCTTGGTATTGTATTGTGTGTTTGAGGAAGGTCAGGGATACTGTAGGTACTGTAGGCTTGGTTTGGAAAGGTTGTATTTTTGTCGGTACTTATATTTTTTCAAAGGCTTAATTGTTCTGCTCTAGGCGTGAATCTGTTAATGGTTTCATTGTTCATGATTGAGTGTGAAATGTTTAGAGATCTAAATAATGATTGCTAATTGATTTTTGTTTACGTTGATTAATTTGCAGAATGTATACAGTATGGTGCATAGATTTTATGCATTTTGGAATGTGACTTTTTTCATTGGTTTGTGATCATATACAGTACAGTAGATTGTGAGATCAGTTAGGATTTTTAAAGGAAATTGATTTTTAATGTAGTGTCTGTATGGAGAAGTGTTTGGTTGTAGAACAGTATGGTTTTGATAACCCTTCTACATTTATTTGTACTGTATATTTGGTTTATCATGGGTGTGTATATAACGTGTGTATATATATATACTGTATATATCTCTCTCTCTCTCTTTCTCTCTGTCTCTCTGTATGTATATATATACAGTATATATATATATAGTTGCATGATGAAGCCACAGTACAAATTCATGGGTGAAGGGTGGGTATCGTGCCTGTGTGGCTTAACCCCTTAATTACCTTTGCGGTTATTATCCGATAAGGTGTTTAAGGGGTTAATTGATATCTGAATGTAATTGCAATGTATTGGCTTGGTTTTGGCTATGTTTTGTGTGGGCAAGAGAAGGAAGGCGCTGGCATCGGACACTTCGTATTGATGAGGTCAGTAGTACTTTATTTATTTGTATATGCTAGTTAATGTTTTTAATAATGGGCAATTAATCTATTATCCATATCTGGATAATAGTTATTTTGCACATTATTGTACTGTAGGTGTTGGGGGGGAGGGTGTATGTATTGAATGTATAGGCCAGGTTTATTTTTTTTACATTCAGGGTTACTTCCGTGGTTTTGCGTGGGACCTCTGGAGACCACCCGCGGGGAATCCTCGGGTATCCTAAAGGGTAGCAGGCTGGTGGTTCCACGGGTGACACATGCGGGGATGATGATGTGTGGTCCCACTTCTGTGGGGGCACCGCGGACCCGTAGTCTGCGGGCATGACGATGTGTGGTCCCACTTCTGTGGGGGCACCTCCGAGCCGTAGGTGCGGGGATGATGATGTGTGGTCCCACTTCTGTGGGGGCACCGCGGACCCGTAGTGAGCACCCGTGAGTTCCCCAGACCCCCATGGGAACCACCCGAGGCCCCGCAGACACCTGTGGGTTTGACCCGGGGCTCCCAGACATCCTTGGGCCTACCGTGTGGACCCAATTGTGGCTCACGGTGACCCAAGGAGACCACCTGAGCGCCATGGTGCTGGCAGGATCCACCAGCAGGCCTCCAGAACCTGTGGAATGCTGCTGGTAAACTGTAGGTCTGTCCAGGTGCCCTGCCAGCCCACCGGGGACTAGCGTGGGGCTACGTTATGGACCCTGAATGTAAAAGAATAAATCTTGTATTTATGGGGGGGGGGGGCACAGGGGGTGGGTAATGTATTTAATAAATAGAATGCTGTTTATTGTGGGTGATTGTACTGTTTTTATTGTGGGTACTGGGGTGGGGGTGGGGTGTTTCCCCAACGGTATGTGGGTAGGCCTCCCTTGTGGGTAGTTAGTGGGTGAGGGTTGAGGGTGGTTAGGCCTCACGGGGTGGGGGGTTAGAGTGGGAGGGTATGTACAGTAGGCGTCCCAAGTGGTGGGTGAGGGTGGGTTAACCCCTTCATGACTGTAGCGGTTAATAACCGCTATGGTGATTAAGGGGTTAGGGGACATTACTTTGAAAGTGTTATTTTTTTTCTCTGTTTTACTGTACAGCAGCGGAGGTTGCCATGGGTAGTGGGTAGTGTATTGAATGTATTTATTGGTTATTATGCGTTAACCCCTTCATTACCTTAGCGGCTATACGCTATGCTAATGAAGCCTCGTTTCTGAACTTTTAATAATATTGTGCAGGAGCAGGGGGTCCCCTGAGATTAGATTTCTGTCTCAGGGAACCCCCTGCTCACTCTACAATATTATTAAAAAGACAGAAATGCTGCTTCTTTACCATAGCGCATAGCCGCTAAGCTAAAGAATGATTCTTTAATGATGTGTGTGTTTTATTCACAGTGTAGATGTTCTCCGGAGCTGAAGCGCACAGGTTTCAGGTCTGGGGACCCCGTGCCCCCCGAGATACAGGCCCCTTTAGGGGGTGCCGGTATCCCTCTGCTCTGCTTGGTTTACAGGCCGCGATCACGTGATCGGACCTTTAAACCAAGCAGAGGGCTACCGGCACCCCCTAAAGGGGCCTGTATCTCGGGGGGCACGGGGTCCCCAGACCTAAAACCTGTGCGGTTCAGCTCCAGAGACCCCCTGCACATCTACACTATCAATAAAAATGTATTTCAAATGTATTTATTTGTATTTATTTATTTATTTATTGCGGGGATGCTGTGTGTGATTATTTTTTATTGTGTTTAGCGGGGGTGGGTGACGGGGTTTATAAATGTGAGTTTATAAATAAAATAAAGAATATTATTTATAGGGGCCTTAGAACAGAAGTTCCCACGCCAATTGCGCGCTCATTGCTCTTTTGTTACAATGTTGCTGGTCTTGCGGGTTTGCAGTCTGGCAGCAAAAAGCAGTTTGTAGTACTGAGTGTGAGATAAAGTAACCAGTTCTTTTATTGCTGAAGTCGCCACTAAAAACTTTTATTTACAAATACAGTACAAAAACCGTGCAACACACAACAACATTCAGTATCCTTTGTTTAAGTACAGCAGGTACTATAGGGTAAAACATGTACTGTACAGTACAGCACAACATTACAGTATGGTCTCACTGAAAGTCCTCCCCATTTTCCAGCCATGGCCGATGCCTTGCATGGCGCAAAACGCCATTAATGCAGTCTCTAACGCCTCTCATTACAGGATCTGTAACAGGGTAATAGCGCTGCATTTCTTCCACAATCTTTTTCCTTAAATTGGCAGGAAGGGCATTTTTTTGGCGATTCCCATCATAGTTCACTTTGAACACCCACTCGCAGTACAATGTGTAGGGAACATGGTGTTTAAATATGATCAAGGCATACTTGTGTGGTATACCAGCACTCCTCACCCTATACTTCTCCCTCAGCGCCGGTGTCAGATCGCACAGGGAGATGTCGGGCACTGTTTGTATGCGAGCGGGTGTAGGAAGTCTTTTGGGAGCGGGTGTACTTGAGGCGATGGGCAATGGTAGGGTGTCTGGGAGGAAGCTTTCCTCCGGTAGTGGTCGCCGGGTTGTCTCCTGGCGTGGTCTAGATGGGGTTGTCATGTCCTCCTCAATAGCATAGTACACTGTATCTTCTGGTGGAGGGGGTGTGCTTGGTGATGGAAGGGGGTCGAAGGTACCATGCATCACATCCATGTCACCCCCCTGCTCCAGCGTCGGGGAAACAGGGGCATTAACACCGAGCAAATAATGTATGCCCGCTATGTCTGCCTCTATCTTGTCCATCCGTTGATCCATCCGTTGCTCCATATGTAGCATCCGTTGATCCAGCCGTTGCTCCATATGTAGCACCGACTCCAGAAGCAGATCTAGCTTTGCCAGCACACTAGAATTCCCGGGGAGATCCACACTTAGCCCATTCAGGATCCGGTCCAACGAGCTGCTTGTGCATGGCATCTGGAGATCTGGGGGGATGGGTGCAACGGAGGATGAGATGGGGGTTCCCTGGAGAGAAGCGGCATCGATGGAGAGTGGAAGAGGTGACCTGGGGATGCCCGGTACAGGAGAAGCTGCAGCGTGGTGGAAGAGGGATGGAGAAGGTGACCGCTGGATTTCCGGGAGAGAAGCAGAGTCGTCCAAGAGCAAAGGAGACAGTGACCCGTTGATTTCAGAGGCAGCAGCATCTTCAGATGGAACCGGAGAAGATGGGGGTGGAGAAGCCGGGCTGAAGATTTCCGGGACAGCTACAGCAGAGTCGTCGAAGCATATGGGAGCAAGTGGTCTGCGGATTCGGTGAGTTGGCTGCCATGCGTCTTGCGAACCGAGCACAGTACCGTATTTCTTCTTCACATAATAAGGCTGACGTGTTTTAAAACCCTTAGCCTTTGGGGTCAGCAGAAGGTTTTCTTTGTTGGCCTTAGCCTGTCGCTTTGCCTTTGGCTTGGGAACGGTAACTGCCTTTCTCTTTTTCAGTGTGGCAGGCACAGCAGAGGTGAGATGATTCTTTCTTCCATAGAACCGGGGATGCTCCATGTAAGCGGGAGGCACAATGCAGTATCTGGACAATGCCTCAGATAAAGATCAGCAAGTGGTGGGCTATGCAACGTGTACAACCTTTTATGCATGGTGGCCAGGTACAGGTGTTGAAAGTGGGTGGTCTGTTATGTGAGTCATTAACATATAAATACACCATCCATTTTGTGGATTCACTGCACATTGAATACACATCGACTAAACATCGAATACACATTCTTGTGTTTGTATTTCTTTCTACAGTACTCGCAGCAATGCCTGTTAAGAAGATTTCAAAGGATCTCAGCATGAGAATGAAGGAGATGTACACGAGCGGACAACGAATTGCAGATATCCAGCGCTGGTTAACTGCTTCTGGCCTCGTTGTGCCATCAAGCACTGTGTGCTATCATGCACAAGGAAAAAACAGAGACCGCAAAAAGGCACCAAGGGTAACAAATGCGTAAGTACTGTACAGTATACTGTATTTATAAAACTTAACCAAAAAAAATATAGAAAACTGTAGTGTACATCTACAGTATACCGTATTTATATAGTATATTTATTATATTACAACAGTATATACTGTAGTGTACTGTATGTGTGGTCAATTTATATTTTTTGTGCAGCAGTATACACTTTTGGTATATTGCAATTCATCTTACAACGAAATATACAGTATATGATGTGTATTTATTATGATATAACAACAGTATACCGTATTTATATAGTATATTTATTATATTACAACAGTATATACTGTAGTGTACTGTATGTGTGGTCAATTTATATTTTTTGTGCAGCAGTATACACTTTTGGTATATTGCAATTCATCTTACAACGAAATATACAGTATATGATGTGTATTTATTATGATATAACAACAGTATACCGTATTTATATAGTATATTTATTATATTACAACAGTATATACTGTAGTGTACTGTATGTGTGGTCAATTTATATTTTTTGTGCAGCAGTATACACTTTTGGTATATTGCAATTCATCTTACAACGAAATATACAGTATATGATGTGTATTTATTATGATATAACAACAGTATACCGTATTTATATAGTATATTTATTATATTACAACAGTATATACTGTAGTGTACTGTATGTGTGGTCAATTTATATTTTTTGTGCAGCAGTATACACTTTTGGTATATTGCAATTCATCTTACAACGGAATATACAGTATATGATGTGTATTTATTATGATATAACAACAGTATACCGTATTTATATAGTATATTTATTATATTACAACAGTACTGTATACTGTATATTTTGTCTATTTATATTTATAGTACAGCAGTATACATTTTTTGTATATTTATATTTACTGTATATTACAACATTACATGTACAGTATACAATATACATTTTATATTGCTGCATATTAATAACACAATATAATTTCTTTGCATTGTAGGGAGACTACTCTTCTGGTGGACAGAATAAGTGAGGAGAATGATGAGAGGAGCGCATTAAGGGTTAAAAACACTCTTCAGGAAAACCACAATCTGACTGTATCCGAGAGCAGCATAAAGAAGATGAGACGCAGAATTGGATGGAAATATGGACGTGTGAGGTTAGTAGTGGACAGTACAGGAGGTACTGTACTGTAAAGTAAAAATGTTGTTTTGCAAACTGTACTGCGCTGTGACGCTAACATTTTTTATTCATTGTCATTACAGAGCGTACCCCATGATACGGGACGCAAACAAAATCAAAAGAGTGCTCCAGGCCCAGGCATGGATCGACAGCGGTGAGACTTTCCAGGATTGCATCTTCACTGATGAGTCTACTGTGTCGCTGGAGAGATTTGCAAGATTTGCGTTCCACAAAAAAGGCCGCATAACTTTGAAGCCACGGCCAAAACACCCTGTGAAGCTGCATGTGTGGGGTGCCATCTCTAGGCGTGGACCGGGATGCATTGTCGTCTTTGAAGGTACAATTTCTCAAATATAATGCCGCCTAATGCACTGTACTTGACTAGTGTTGCCTTACCGTATGCACTGTACTGTACTATTGAGCACTTTTCTTTTCTTGCTATAGGAATCATGAATAAAGATTTCTTCCAAGACAACATTGTGCCCGTGATAGTGCGATACATCACACAAGACTTTCCCAATGGTCATCGCTTTTACCAGGACAATGATCCCAAGCACACCGCGTCGACGGCGCATATCCTTGAGCGCGGCATCAACTGGGTGAAGACGCCAGCGGAGTAAGTGTAGTAGACCGTGTCCCATTTATATGTTCCCCACTGTTTTTACTGTGTACTCTATCTCTTAAACTAATTGTCCTTTCTTTCCAATCACAGATCACCAGACTTCAATCCGATCGAAATGGTCTGGCATCAGCTGAAGGACCACATCCGTAAAGTGGCGAAACCCTCCAAGAAGGACGAGTTGTATACAGCCATAATGAGTTTTTGGAACGATGTACTCACCGAGGAACGATGCAATAAATATATAGACCATATTGCCACTGTGTTGCCCATTGTCATCGCGCGCAATGGACAAGCATCAGGAAAGTAGTACAGTGCTGTAGTATTGTACAGTAGGTACACTATGATACAGGTAAGTATGGCACAGATTTTAGCTTTCCCAATAGTCAGAGTTTACAGTAGTTCCAGTATACAGTACAGTAGACTAGTTTGACATACTACAGTAACTGCCTACTAACTGCTCCATTTTTTCTTTCCAGAGAAAGCTGCACCAGCCACCTACTGTACAGTAGGTCTACCATAATACAGTACGCACATACAGTACAGTACAGTAACTGAACAAAGTTTTTGTTTTCTTGTCGTTCCAGGAAAAAGGGTGCACCAGAGGGGAGGGGGGGCCTTGTGTTCGTCAAATCTGCTTGTGCAGTCAAATGTACAGTATATAAACAGCAGTAATGATGTACACAAAACCTCTCCTCTCTCAATGAACTACTGTACCGCAGACACAATGAGGATACTGTTACAGTATGAAGGGAAAAAGAACAGGATGGGTTATTTAACATTACAGTATACTGTGCAATATTTATACTGTATATTTATATATACTGTATTTTTATTCTAAAGGTATTCGAGAATGTACTCTACTAGATGAGGACCTGGTGACTTTCAACACTCTCAGACACACAGAAAGGATTATTTCACATCACTGTATATTTATCCTGTATATTTTCAGTAATTTAGAAGCAGTGGCTGTTCTGAACAGCCCAGGGCCAGATTAACAAAACAATGGCTTGGATTGGATTAGCCAGACGATTGATGCTTGGCCAGGGAGGGATTAAAAACTCTAAGGGAGGGGGTGGGTGGTGTAGCTGTAGGATTGTACTGTGTCAGTATTTCCAACGCCAGGTCACCCTAATAATTGCATGAATAAACCCCCAAAGACAAGGCCCAAATATACTAGTACAGTATACTGTACAGTACTGTAAAGTATGTATTATTGTGTGTTGATGTTTTGAATTGCTGTTAACTTGAAAAGTTTCACCATTGTATTGTACTGTATTTGTAAATAAAAGTATTTTGTGGCGACTTCAGCAATAAAAGAACTGGTTAATTTATCTCACATAAAGTACGTGAATACGACCGCAATCACCATTGTACAGTAAATGGGTGCATAGGATGGAACGACAGGTGCTAAAGGGGTATAAATATGATACTGTATTTATCAGTATTGATCAAAGAGAATTGATCAGAAGGATTCCCCTTATAAAGTATACAGCACTCTATTGTCATTCATACAGTACAGTATACTGTAGTAAAAGGTAGACAACACATGGTCTTGCAGTACAGTATACTGTATTACTAAAAATCTGTCAGGTTGACCAGAATCACTGCGGATATCGGAAAATAATACAATTTTATTAATTCTACGTACTGTATATAAGGGGAATCCTTCTGATCAACTCTCTTTGATCAACACTGATAAATACAGTAATTTATCTCACACTCAGTACTACAAACTGCTTTTTGCTTGCAATAAACAAACAAACAGGGAAGCGCTACTGTATACTGTATGAGTTAGGATCAGGCCCAGCAGCCACTTTATGTTGAAAACCACATATGAAATGAGCATAAATTTGCATGAATAATTACACAAAAATATATAAAATAAATAGCACAAGTCTCTGACAGAGAGAAATTGTCCAGGTGGTGTGGATACAGGTTAATGCCCCTGTCTGATAGGACAGACTCGGGCAAGAATGGCCTGTGAGAGGTGAATATCCAGAATGGTAGCTGGGATGGAAAGCGCTACCAACTGTGCAGGTATTGAAGTGTGTAGAAATGGGAAGGTGCCGTAGGCATCAAATGTGGAAAGCGCTCACCCAGACTTCATACACTGCGCTTTTTGCTTGCATACTGCAAAGCCGCAAGACCAGCAACATTGTAAAAAAAGAGCAAAAAAAGAGCAATGAGCGCGAAATTGGCGTGGGAACTTCTGTTCTAGGGCCCCTAGAAATAATATTCTTTATTTTATTTATAAACTCACATTTATATATAAAGTATATATTTATTTCTCTTCATGTATTTATTTATATTTATTTATTAATTGTGGAGCTGCTGTGCGTGAGGGGCCATGGCCAGGATGGGGGGGGGGGGGGGTAACGGTACAGTATGTGGGTAGGGGGTGAGGGTGGTTAGACCTCACAGTACATTATGCACATTGGGCCCCCCTCCTCCCCACATTTACATACTGTACACTACACGACATCAATGCAGGGAGGGTTTACCAATGCAGGGAGGGTTTACCAATGCAGGTAAGGCTTTAGGCCTTTATATCTCTCTCCCTTCAGTGTAATCTGCTTAACAGAAACATTAGGGGGGGAAGGGGCTTTAGGCCTTTATATCTCTCTCCCTTCAGTGTAATCTGCTTAACACAAACATTAGGGGGGAAGGGGTTTTTAAACAATGCTGCTGTGTATAATGTATAAGGTTTTTTACAATTAGATAGATGTAATCCTTGGTATTGTAAGGGTTAGTTTGTTTTTAAATTGTCTTTTCTGGTTGTTACTTACAGTATATATTGATTTTGGTTTACTTGCTTGGTTAAAATACTGTAGTTAAGTTGACTTGTTTGGAAGTGTTTGTACAGTATTTACTGGTAGAGTAGCTTGCAATTATATTGTTAACATTCATTTGCAGAATGTACAGTACTGTATATGGTGCATAGATTTAATGCTATGCATCATTTACAGTATACAATGTACTGTAAATGCAATGCACTGTGTGGATTGTAATGTTATGTTTTATACTGTACAGTATGCTATTCATTAACTTCATTGCTCTACACATCTAGGGATTTCATTCCACCTTACCACCTTTCCTACACATGATTTGTGCTGTAGGCATTGGTTACTGTACAGTATATTACTGTATGCTAATGCAGATGTGTGATGCTTTGAGACTGTCATTTATACTTTGACAAGTCTACCTTTTGGTGTGTAGTGTGCATTATCCTTAGCGTTGTATACTGTAGGTGCCTTTAAACCCAGTAACCTATTGTGATTCACTTTGATTCTCCCTAGTGTTTTTTGAGTCACTATCCTTTTCATGTTTAGGGTTGACAGTGTGTGTCGTTCCCTAGTGCTGTTCATTAGTGTTTAAGGGTCCATGCCTCTTTTTTAAGTGTTTTTAAATCATGTACTGTACTGTTTATTCATCCCTTTTTGCACTGTGTCAAATAAATAAACAAATATATCAATTGCATACCTGAGTGCTCCCATACGGGTTACTTTTTTCTCTTTTCACTCACATACAGTATGTATATATATATATATATATATATATATATATATATATATATATACAGTATATATATATATATATATATAAATATAGCTGTATGATATATATATATATATATATATATATATATATATATACACAGTGTATATATGTATACTGTATGTATATATATATATATATATATATATATATATATATATATATATATATATATATATATATACAGTGTATATATATATACAAAGTATATACTGTACAGTATATATTTATTTCTCTTCATGTCTTTATTTATTTATTTATTTAGATTTATTTATTAATTGTGGGGCTGCTGTGCGTGAATTTTTTTTATTGGGGGTGGGGGGGGTGTTTGGCCCTCAGCACTCAGAAACACAGGCCAGACAGATTTAAACACACACACAATAGGGGGAGGTTTTTTTACATAGCTTGCAGGGAAGTTTAACGCACACACAATAGGGGGATAGGGGGAGGGTTTTTTACATAGATTAGAGAGAAGGCAGGGCGTTTTAAAAGCGAGAATAGGGGAGGGGGTTTTACATAGATTTTATTTATTTATTTAGATTTATTTATTAATTGTGGGGCTGCTGTGCGTGAATTTTTTTTATTGGGGGTGAGGGGGGTGTTTGGCCCTTGGTGTGAGTTTACGACTTGCAGCAGCAGCACAATGAATAAATATAAATAAATAAATAAATAAATGACAATAAATACATTTGAAATACATTTTTATTGATAGTGTACATGTGCAGGGGGTCTCCGGAGCTGAAGCGCACAGGTTTCAGGTCTGGGGACCCCGTGCCCCCCGAGATACAGGCCCCTTTAGGGGGTGCCGGTATCCCTCTGCTCTGCTTGGTTTACAGGCCGCGATCACGTGATCGGGACCTTTAAACGCAGAGCACTCAGCACTCAGAAACACAGGCCAGACAGATTTAAACACACACACAATAGGGGGAGGTTTTTTTACATAGCTTGCAGGGAAGTTTAACGCACACACAATAGGGGGATAGGGGGAGGGTTTTTTACATAGATTAGAGAGAAGGCAGGGCGTTTTAAAAGCGAGAATAGGGGAGGGGGTTTTACATAGATTTTATTTATTTATTTAGATTTATTTATTAATTGTGGGGCTGCTGTGCGTGAATTTTTTTTATTGGGGGTGAGGGGGGTGTTTGGCCCTTGGTGTGAGTTTACGACTTGCAGCAGCAGCACAATGAATAAATATAAATAAATAAATAAATAAATGACAATAAATACATTTGAAATACATTTTTATTGATAGTGTACATGTGCAGGGGGTCTCCGGAGCTGAAGCGCACAGGTTTCAGGTCTGGGGACCCCGTGCCCCCCGAGATACAGGCCCCTTTAGGGGGTGCCGGTATCCCTCTGCTCTGCTTGGTTTACAGGCCGCGATCACGTGATCGGGACCTTTAAACGCAGAGCACTCAGCACTCAGAAACACAGGCCAGACAGATTTAAACACACACACAATAGGGGGAGGTTTTTTTACATAGCTTGCAGGGAAGTTTAACGCACACACAATAGGGGGATAGGGGGAGGGTTTTTTACATAGATTAGAGAGAAGGCAGGGCGTTTTAAAAGCGAGAATAGGGGAGGGGGTTTTACATAGATTTTATTTATTTATTTAGATTTATTTATTAATTGTGGGGCTGCTGTGCGTGAATTTTTTTTATTGGGGGTGAGGGGGGTGTTTGGCCCTTGGTGTGAGTTTACGACTTGCAGCAGCAGCACAATGAATAAATATAAATAAATAAATAAATAAATGACAATAAATACATTTGAAATACATTTTTATTGATAGTGTACATGTGCAGGGGGTCTCCGGAGCTGAAGCGCACAGGTTTCAGGTCTGGGGACCCCGTGCCCCCCGAGATACAGGCCCCTTTAGGGGGTGCCGGTATCCCTCTGCTCTGCTTGGTTTACAGGCCGCGATCACGTGATCGGACCTTTAAACCAAGCAGAGGGCTACCGGCACCCCCTAAAGGGGCCTGTATCTCGGGGGGCACGGGGTCCCCAGACCTAAAACCAACGCGGTTCAGCTCCGGAGACCCCCTGCACATCTACACTATCAATAAAAATGTATTTCAAATGTATTTATTGTCATTTATTTATTTATTTTTTGGCGGCTGCTGTGTGTGTGTATTTTTTTATTGTGGGTAGCGGGAGGGTGGGTGAATGGGGTATTCGCCCCAACGATGGTTGGGGAGGGCTTGCGGGGGGGGGGGGGGGTTGGGGTAGCGGGAGGGCTTAACCCCTTCATGACCGTAGCGGTATTAACTGCTACGATCGTGAAGGGGTTAAGTGCACCCGCAACCCCCCCCCCCCCTCCCGCAAGTCGTAAACTCACACCAAGGGCCAAATACCCCCCTCACCCATCCCCACTACACACAATAAAGCGGGCACGGTGGGTTAACCCCTTCATTGCCTTAGCGGCTATCCGCTATGGTAATGACGCAGCATTTTCCGTATTTTTAATAATATTGATCAGGAGCAGGGGGGGGGGGTTCCCTGAGCATTAATCATTAATTTCTGGCTCAGGGAACCCCCTGCTCACTGTACAATATTATTAAAATAATGCTTCTTTACCATAGCGCATAGACGCTAAGGTAAAGAACGAGTGTTTATTTATACTGTATATTGTATGTGTTTTATTGATACTGTACATGTGCAGAGGGTCTCCAGAGCAGAAGCGCACAGGTTTCAGGTCTGGGGACCCCGTGCCCCCCGAGATACAGGCCCCTTTAGGGGGTGCCGGTATCCCTCTGCTCTGCTTGGTTTACAGGCCGCGGTCACGTGATCGGGGCTTTTAACGCAGAGCTGGATACCGGCACCCCCTAAAGGGGCCTGTATCTCGGGGGGCACGGGGTCCCCAGACCTAAAACCAACGCGGTTCAGCTCCGGAGACCCCCTGCACATCTACACTATCAATAAAAATGTATTTCAAATAATTTTTAATGTGTGGATGTTTGCGCAGAGAGAGAGCAGCGGATCTCTCTCTGCTGCAAACACATCTCGCCCCCGCCGCCCATACAGTAGTATCATTTATGTATGTGCATATACAGTACAGTACTGTACAGTACTGTATGTTAGGGCTTACAGGGGTTGTTGTTATACAGTACTGTATATATATATATACTGTATACTGCATTACAATTCATTATAGGGGACGGCTTCACAGAGAATAGCTCGCAAGCGCCACCATGTGTATTTTGACGGCATTGCAGTATTGTAACCAGCCGGAATAAAAAGCTTAAATTCCTGCCGGAAAATAACGCAATGCACTCTGGCTGAAAAATATCAGAAACCTGAATACACCCGAGTATACCCGAATTCGCGGGACTAGCCGTGCTCGAATAAAGTGTGTCGCCAGTGTAGGACTTTCTAGTGCGTGTGTCTGCGTGTTATAATATAATTTTAAATTAATCAGCGCTAACTAATGGGAATATGTTGTAAATAAAAATGTAAGTTGCGAAACAATGTTAACAAGTGTATATTAAAGGTTCTCTAAATATCTCATTTTAATATAAAGTGTATTAAAGTACTCCATGAATAGTGCATATATACATTGCACACACATATACATATACATATAAAATATTACAGTAAAAGATATATAAAATATTGAAATAAAAAAATTATATACAGTAAGAATGAACATCAAATTTAGAGTGTAAAATGCCACCAAAAAGGATATGGGAGACAAAATGAAAAAAAAAAAAAATACAAAAGATTACAGGCATCAACTTTATTTGAAAATAGCTTAAAGTTAGATGATAAAAGTGTCTTGTTTTTATTTATTTCTAAAAAAAATTTTACACGGAAGTAATACATTGAGAGTTACCTGTCGTTTTCAAGTACAGTATGTCCTGGGAACAGAGTTATAGAAAATACATGGTTACATTAAAAGAACAGGGTTATACAGTGAATTCACAGACATTTCATGCACAGATAGAGTTGGAAAATTGGGTACAATTGTGCAGCTTCTTCCTGGAATTACCAAGTTTCAAGGTGAAATATCTAAAATACAAAAGGGGGAAGCACATGCTCCATCGTGTAAAAATGTAAAGGAGATTTAATGCACATGGGAAATAAACTCACACAAGACTAAAATATAATAGCGTTTGTAAGAGTCAAATGCTCTAGTGGTAACAACCATCACGTCTCGATGTAAGGTCCAAAAATGCAGGGAAATCAAAAGGCAAGATGTAAATAACCGCAGGAGATGGAGACGCAATGTCCCCTAACACACACACACACATACACACACACTTGATGAGTTACAAAAATGGAATCATGTAGTGATTAGACAAGCAGACAAGAGGGGAGCAATTGTTTTGCAGGATAGGAGTGAATATGTTAAAGAGGCTAAAAGGTTTAATAATGTGGCATATCAAAAAACTAAATGGAGATCCCAGAAGACATTATTTAAACATGTATCAGCTACACCTTCAAGAAGCTGACAAATAAAATTATGAATATTGAATGCAAATTTGTTTTATTGAGCATCTAAGGTTACCCATTTCTCATCAAGTACAAAAGGTGTATAAACATTTTTTTTTTAAATCTCTCTGGAAGAGCAATTATCTCTCTGATAGCTGTAACCCCTGATGAAGCAAGGTCACGTGCAAAACGCATTGGGGTTCTTGTCAGTGCTTGTCACCACGTACAGATGCTACTGGAAACTTTGTGTCTCGAATATTGTTCCGGGGAATGGTGCACCCGGTCTTTGCTTCATTCAATCGGTGTACCGCGGTACTCTTTGTGCCATATTCAGCGCCATGTTATTTTATGAATTGTACGTTTTAGAAGCTACTTGTGATTTTACCAATAGATTTTCATAATACTTACCCTGGTGTGCTTTGTCTATTAGTTCTTCTTCTCTTTGGAAAGCCAACTGGATTTTACAGTGGGTGAACGGAGGACCCGTACAAGATTGAAGCTGCAAAGGGGTGATCAATTGATCCGTTTGGATAATCAGAAAAAATTGAAGAGTCTGCACACTTGGAACTTTCCTGTTTGTGTATGTGTATATAAATGTGTGTATATATATATATATATATACATATATACACATATATACATATACACGCGCATGTCCTAGCTACCATTGTGAGTAGCCATTTTTACCCTGTTTTCATTCAAACCCATTTTTTATTGATCTGTGCTATGGAGCTTGCGCTCTCCTCTTTTGTTGTTTTAGGTTAATAAGGAGGTGGTTGTATCCTGTTCGGAGCTGCACAGAGTTCCAGCACATCTATTTTGGGGAATTTTCAATAATTTTAGCATTTTTTTAGCTCTATTCTTGGCATTTTTGTTCCTATTGTGTTCCTATTGTGTTTTCCTCTGTATTTTATGTGGGCATATGTCAGACAAAGGGAGGCAGACTACTGTAATGTCTCTAGCACACAGGTATTTAGAAGGTAATTGTCTTCATATACCCAAATAAACCATATAATCCTCAATTGGAGGATCATTCAATGCACATACAATACACAAGAATATAAACAAGCCCAAGAAAAGGCTGCGCAAGTGTGTGTCCATGTCTCTCTCTTCCACCACTAGACCCTAGGCATACGTGCCTGTGTGAAAGTACCAGCACACTGTTAGAGCTCTGTTAGAGAGTATTTATGTAGTAGGCCTGTACTTTGCAAATGTTTCGGTATCCTTTACTTGGCTCCCATTGAAGAGCACTTCTGATGGTGTGCGTGCCTCGATGGGTGCTCCGCTGGATCCAAACTCACGGAGTTGACCTGCACTCCCTTTCAGCCTGCATCTACTAACCTCATGAGGATCGCTGCCTGGTTCTTTATCACCACCAGTAGCCCTGAGATCTCTCAGGATGCAGAATCACCCTCTCCAGCCTCTTAAAGATACCTCCACGTTAGTCCCCCTCTCTCAAGTCCATTGTCATTAGCTGATGCCATTCCCATCATGAGTCACATGCTGCACACACATTCGAGAGGAGCCTGGCAGATGGCAGTGTGTGTGAGTGCTGTATGCATTTTACAAAGAGTTACATGTTAATATATACTCACTCACAAACATGTAACAGCTGTTATTGCGGAAAACAAACAATGCACCAACGGGAGCAGCCGCCATAGTCACTGAATTAGATGCGCGTGAAAAAGGTGCTACCATACTATTACACCCATGGACACAGTAACGCCTGCTACGTGTGTGTACTGTATATACATACCAATGTAGCTAGCTTTATTTTACCTAGAGAAAAAAAGCTCAAGAGCAAGACTCATTAACAATAATATCAATAACACTGTGAAAGTACTCCAGCTCAATGGAGAAAAAAATAGTGATGAAAAGTGAAATAATAATAACATTAATTAAAGCAACACAGAAACAAAAATGAATTAATTACAGCCCTTAGGGGTGATGCAGACAAGACTTTTCCAAACAAGACTTTTCCAAACATCTCTTAGATATAAAACAAGAACTCTAGAGTGCAAAGATTCCATGGGTATAGATAAAATACTGTACAAAAAGAGAAAATATTGTGCAATATGTTTAAACCGTGTATCTAAGGTTGTGGTTAAAGAGCTCAGTACCACTCACATGGTACTAGATGTATTCAGGCATTTTCTAAAATTATCAAAGCCTCCTTCAGGAGACAGTGTATCTTCAATGTGTCTCCAGTGTGTCTGGAACTTATAGGACTCCCAATTTGATAGAAAAGAGAAACAAGCATAGTACAATATTGTTTTAGGTTTAGAGAAGGTGGTAAAAGAAATACACTCACAAGTTTGACAAATTCTTAATGCATTGAGAACACTGTGAAGGGTCAAAAACGAATCACCGGGCCTCCCTCAGCGTCAGTGATGTCACTTCCGAAGGACATCGCAACTCAGGGCATGGTGGATCTCCTGCAAGCGTCCGGGTGGTCAGATAATCCACAGTGATTATCACCCTATGCATTTTACTCACATGGAGCTCCCTCAGCCCCTGACGCAAGTTCTAGCTAGGGGGTAGTTTTAAATTAGATTATAGATAAGATTATAAACAGGAGCGTGTATTCTAGCAAATTAGTATAAACTTGAGGGAAGTTAACAAGCTGGAACATCCAGAGCTGACCACTGCAATGGGAAGAGAAACACAGAGGGACTATTATGAGTAGAAGGAACCCCTGCCTATCCTCAACAGAGAATAATAACCCTAGTCTGACCCAATGGATAAGTCTCCACCTAGCAACCCTCAAACATCCAGAAGACTATGCCCCTGGACAGCCAGACCCAGGGCTGTACTGGCCAGGCAAATGTTACTAGTTTGTATCCTGTTCAATAAATACATTTGGTTAAGTGAGTCAGCTTTGAATCCAACACACTGCCCAGACCAAAAACTCTTATTTAGTAGCCAGAGTTGCTTCGTCAGTAAACTAGTGTAGGCACACTTTTGGCCAAATTGTGAACTTATGCACAAAGGTTTGAATCTTCAAAAGTAATTTAGAATGTTCCTGCTTATTTCGAGTTTTTTTCCTTTTTTTTGTTGGTGCAAAACCGATATACACTACCGACACGCTTTATTACTCTGCGGCCAGATCCGCAAGCCGGGAGATATCCCGGCTTGCTAGTGGCCGCCCCTCTCACGCGTCTTCGGGAGCGTGCGCCCCCTGCACGCGCGTCCAGGGGCTCCCCGAGGGAGCCCTGGTGTCCCGCGATCGCGGGACAGCGGCAGGGGGTTCCGGGGGACCCGGCGGACTCGGCAGCGGTAGGGAGAGCGCCCCGATCGGAGGGCGCTCTTCCGCTGCTTCGGCGCGCGCCCGTCACTCTCGGGCGCGCGCCAGGCTACTGCTGCGGCCAAGAACGGGCAAATGCTCGAATAAACTTGGCCGCAGCAGTAGTTTTGGCAAAACTAAAAACTCAATCACACATGTTTAGAGCCCAAACCAAAGTACCAGTGAAAGTGCCCATCCCTAATCTCCAGTAATATGAATGTATGTATGTATATCTTTATATAGCACCATTCATGTACTGTACATAGCGCTTCACAGCAGTAATACATGTGATAATCATATAAATAACAAATAATACAAATAATACATAATGGGAAGAAGTGCTTTCAGACATAAAAGTGAAATTTAGGAAAAGGAGTCCCTGAGCCGAAGAGCTTACAATCGAATTGGTAAGTAGGAGTAACGTACAGAAACAGTAGGAAGGTGTTCTGGTAAGTGCGTTTGCAAGGGGCCGAGGTTTATTTAAGAGGTGTATAGTATCAGCCATGGAGCTACTCATATGATTCATTAAGGAGGAGAGGTTTTAAGATGGGTCTTAAAGGTGAATAGAGAGGGTGCCAGTCAGATATTGAGGGGAAGGGCATTCCAGAGGTGTGGGGCAGTCAGTGAGAAAGGTTTAAGGTGGGAGAGGGCTTTAGGCACAAAGGGGGTAGAGAGAAAACATCCTTGAGCAGAACACAAGAGTCGAGATGGTGTACTGTATAGTAAGAAATTAGAGCTGAGATATAAGGAGGGGCAGAAAAGTTTAAAGCTTTAAAAGTGAGGAGGAGAATTGAGTTTGTAATACGGGATTTGATAGGAAGCCAGGAGAGCGATTTCAGCAGGGGAGACGCTGAGACAGATTTAGGAAAGAGTAGAGTGATTCTGGCAGCAGCGTTTAGGACAAATTGTAGGGGAGACAGGTGAGAGGCAGGAAGGCCAGACAGCAGGAGGTTACAGTAGTCGAGACGGAAGAGAATGAGAGACGGTGTCAGGGTTTTATCAGTCAAGCAACAGAGGAAAGGGCGTATCTTTGTAATATTACGGAGGAAAAAATTACTGGATTTAGCTACCTTTTGAATGTGAGATGAGAATGTGAGAGAGGAGTTGAGTGTTACTCCTAGGCAGCGTGCTTGTGTTACTGGGTGTCTGATAGTGCTTCCAACAGTAATGTTGAATGAGGTAGTAGGGCCAGGTTTGGGAGGAAATATGAGGAGCTCCATTTTAGATATGTTAACTTTAAGTCGGTGGAGGGCCATCCAGGATGATATCACAGAGAGACATTCAGAAACGTTGGTCTGTACAGCAGATGTAAGGTCAGTGTTGAAAAATAAATGTATGAATCATCAGCATAGAGGTGATATTTGAACCCAGAGATGGGATTACTGTAGGTCATCTAGAGAGAGTGTGTAAAGAGAAAAGTGGTCCCCGGACAGAGCCCTGGGGCACGCCCACAGAAAGATCAATAGAAGAGGAGGAGGTGTCAGCAGAAGCGCTCCCCACATTATCTCTATCGACTTCTGTGAGGATCTTGGGAAGATCCTTGATTGGGTTCAGCAACGTACACTTCACTGTATTATCTACGTGCACTTTTGGGTTTATTATTATGGCAATACCCCCTTTGTGATAGAGAGAGCCCTCATATTTGTCCTTCACCGTTAGCAGAAGAGACACTGAAACTACGATGGGAGAAGTAAGAAGAGATCCAGGATAGAGCTTTGTTACAAATACCAAGAGTTTGGAGAATGTGAAGGAGAAGAGGGTGTCCACAGTATCAAATACTGCAGAGAGTTCGAGTAATATGAGCAGGGTGAAATGATCTTTGTCTATGGAAATATGGAGGTCATTAGTTATTTTATTGAGGGCAGTTTCAGTAGAGTGAGCAGTGCGGAAGCCAGATTGTAGAAGGTCTAGGAGAGAATAGGCGGTGCGAATATGGAGCAAGTGAGAGAATACAAGACTTTCAAGGAGTTTAGAGGCAAAAGGCAGGAGGGAGACAGGCCGATAGTTAGGAAGACAGGTAGAGTCACGCTCGCTGTTTTTGAGTAATGATATAACGGTTGCATGTTTGACGGAGGAGGGAAAGGTATCAGAGTAGAGGGAGGTTAAAAATGTGTGTGAGTGTAGGTATTAGGGTAGGAGCAAGAGGTTTTAAGAGAATTGAGGGAATGGGGTAAAGAGGGTACCTGGTAGATGGAGAAGAGGTGATCAGCAATGATACATCCTCTGTGATAGCGTAAAAAGAGTTGAGGAATGCTGGAGGAGAGTTAGGAAGAGGAGTAGGATGGGAGGAGGCTACAGAAGGGATGTCCTGACGTATGGATTCCACTTTTACCTTGAAATAGTCAGCAAAGTCCTGAGGTGAGATGGAGGAAGAATATATTGCCAAATGAGACTCCATCTCATACCCCTTTGCTGTTAGAAAGTCCTGTAATGCATTTATTTCTTCCATGGCAAACGTGCCTGCCAAAAAATGTTGTTTCAAGTACAGAACAGGTTAACATAAATCAAACACAATTACAGCTGCCAGAATGGACAGGGCCTTTCTTTACTGCTCTGCCTTCATGGTAAAAATAACTTGGCAGCATAAACCTTTCCAATTTGGAACCACTACAAGTCAAAGCGAACAGCGGCTTTACAAGTTGCTAGGAAACAACTTTAAAAAATAAAGACAAAGCTTTTGAGGTTAAACAACATCGTTCAATTAACATAGTTGGAGCTCTGTAGTTTGGAGGGGGTTGTATTGCAACTGATTGCAGTTGGAAAGAAAATCAAAGGCACAAATGCAACACAAGCATAGCAAGGTTAGTCATTCAAAGAAAGTGTTTTTAATAGGACATACACATTATAACATTTTGATTCTCCAAGTGATCCAACTAAGTTGTGGGGCAGTTATTTTGGTGAATGGATATGCCCTATTAAAAATTAATTAATTTTAGTAAGGAACCTTGATGTGCCCTTCCAAAACTCAATTTATGGAGGTGAGGTTACAGTGATGCATTGAATGCTACAAGGTGCAGGATTAATCTGTTTTCTGTTGCTGTCCCGTAAAAAGTAATTTGTAGAACTAGGTTTGACTTCCCTTTGTTCATCCTAATCGCACACAGTACCTCATTGTGAAGTCCGGTGGTACTTTTCAATTATAGAATAATATTTATTTAAAAAATTGACATTGCTAGTTTCAAAAATTGCTTTATAACTCATCCTGTGTGGTAGTGTTCATTTTACTGTTGTATACCTCTGTGCTAAAGAGAATTGCAAACCCCGCTACTATATTAAAATAGACGCTGGGCATTCTAATTATTTAAAAGAAGAAACCTCTGAGTCCCAATTGTAAGTTACTGTAGTTGCTCCATGGCTGCCTTTTTGCCTTTGTGGTTTAGGTAGATTGGCAATTCTCTTTAGTTATTAATAATCATTTCTTAGTGCTGACAGTGTATGCAGAGGCACAGGGAGATTGTATGACTTGCCCAACGTCACAAGGAGAACTGAAACTGTGGTCCAAACCAGGTCACCAGCTTCAAAGACATTACCACCAAGATGGATCCTTCGAGCCCATTGGTCCGTCTGTACGTACTGAAGATACAAACAGGGCCGTCTTAACAGATATATAGGTCCCCGGGCTAGGCAGTGCACTGGGCCAACTTTCCGCTACAAGTCGTAATTTTTCTCCTTCTACCGAGTTAGCGGGAGATTTGAATGTCGAGGCGGGTGATCGGAAAATTAGTGCTAAATCCTGGTCTGAGCATAGATTAGCATGGGGCCCCTATGCTCTTGGGGCCCCCGGGCAACTGCTCAGCATTCCCATTCGTTAAGACGGCACTGGATACAAATAACATGTCACCATAGACAAACTCCATTCCTAATTCATACCTACGACAAAAAGATGTCTTGCTAGTTGTAATACACTGTACCTTAATGGACTAACATGAGCGTTATCAATTGCACAAGTTTATTTTTTTAATATACGAACGGTACATGGAAAAAAGAATTAAAAAAACAGAAAAGCTTGTATACATTACAACTTAACTAGCAACAAATGGATATTTTCTAAGACCAAGACGGCTTTTAGAACTCTGCACTATTTCTATGACAAGAAAGAGACTAGCGAGGCTTTGTTAAACAAATTATCTTTCAGAGCTGCCTAATTCTGCAATAAATCCACAGTTTATCTTTAACTTACTACTGTTTTCTGGTATTCAGGATAATTCATGTCCCACCTTCACTAAGCGCAATATGAAATAATTTTAGCACTCACAATAAAATATTTATTTGAATCTGAGACCATCTCATTCTTTTATTTAGAAATACATGTCCCTAAAATATGAAAAAGCTCTGCAAGGTAGAATAGTAAACAATAGTTAGATTGAAAGCTCTTCGGAGCAGGGACTCCTTTTCCTAAATGTTACTTTTATGTCTGAAGCACTTCTCCCCTTTGTGTTATTAATATCATTTATTTTTTATATGATTGTCACTGCATAATCTGTGAGAAACATTTGTAGAGTTACAGAGCTACTACAGTATGTGTGTTACAATGTTATAGTAGAGATTGATTGTCATTGTGGTCAAATAATGCAGTGGAAACAAAAAGGCTGATATCACTACAAATACAACCTTTCAATATCATATTCAGAAGATTTTAAAGAATTACTGCTAACTGGCCTTGTTTCTGTTTTTTTCCTGAGGAACATATTACCTTAGAAATGTCAAGGGGAGCCTCTGTGTACATTCCCTCCCCCCCCCCATTATTTTCATTTTCTGATAATGACAAATTGCTGACTAAATAACTTGGCAGAATTAGTATACTACACATTACAGGATTTTGTTTTGTCCCTAATTATCCAAGGAATGTACTTTAGCAGTCTATAATAAACATTTATTTTCTGCCTAGCTTGTTTTGTATATGCTAATTAGTGATTGGGTTATAGGTTTCTGTTTTCCTGTTGTGTTCCTAGATTTCAATGATTTTTCCAAAGTCCAGAGGGAGCGTTTCTCCAAGACACCAGTATGTTGAAAAATAAAAATGGAAGATCGCCACATGGCTAATGATGTCTCTGAAATTTCCTTAATCAGATGGGTGGTGTTGAAGATGATAATCTCGGAATAAGATAAACAGACATATAGTACAGACCAGTAGGTTCCTTTATGATACAAAATATCAGCAGTGGATAAAGTGCAATAAGCTTCGTCAGTCCTCCTGAGTTGATCAGTGAAACGCGTTGAGCCACCCATTGAGCTGCTTGATACGCCTGGAGGACTCATTTTCCCTGTCTGCCTCACGATATTTTCCGGACACGAAATCCAGCCGGAAGTGACGCGGACTACAGAGCTGAGAGTCTCCCGGTATACTCGGATCCACCGCAGAGGACGAGAGACGGCTTCTATCTACATTTCCTCCACGGCGCCCGATCGCTAGGCATTCAAGCAAAACGTTATGTGAATTTACCCAATGTACAAAATGTGGGTACATGGGTTTATTGCACTTTATCCACTGCTGCTATTTTTTATCATAAAAGAGCCTACTGGTCTGTACTATATGAATGTCTGTTTCTCTTATTCCGAGATTATCATCTTCAACACTACCCATCTGATTAAGGACATTTCAGAGACATCATTAGCCATTTGGCGATCTGCCATTTTTATTTTTCAACATACTGGGGACTTGGAGAAACGCTCCCTGTAGACTTTGGAAAAATCACTTATGCAAGGGAATTTGAAGCAAACCCTCACTGGGGCTTTTTTCGGGGATTTCACCAACCACTAGGATTAACATCCTGAATATATTATATTATATTATAATCACTATTCTTAACACTAATAAGTTTATTTTACTTATTTATACCTTATCTAAATTGCACATTTATGCACTGTATATTTAAGATTTATTTTCACCTTATACACTGATTATTCTATTTATTTTTGTGTTTAAGCGCCTTCACCTATCACTCATTGGTTTATTTCCTAGATTTCAACCCTTAGTTATTCCCTGTGTAACCCATGGACCCCCACCCGGTCGCAGATTGGGCACCCTAAAGTGTTCTGTGGTCTGGCTACATGTCTCTGTGTGGTGCATACCTACTGGCAACAGGAGGGCCTGAGTCTCCCACGATGACATGTGGGAACAACAGGACAGGTTACTGGGGTGGATGCCTTTGTTCTTCTTCAATGGTGCAGCGCCTCCATCTGTAGTAAGCCCTAGGAATACGGGGTGGAATCCCTACCACAGAAATCCCCCTCCCAGGGATAAGAGATTCCAGTCTCACACTTGTCTCTTTAAAAAGCAGACTATTTATTCTCTTTTAGCATTAGCAGTAGCATACAGGTACAGTTAATGCACAGTCCACTAGCTGTTCTCCTTGGTGATGGTCCCTGCCTCCACCCTCGACCCAAGGGCCATCCAGAGTGGGGCTAGCTCTTCCCCTACCCCCTATGCAGGGTAAGAGGTATTTGGTCCACCTCACTAACTACTATCAGCTCTACTCATGAGCTGATCACTCTTCTCCTCCCTAACACTAACTCCAAACTGTCACACTCTCTTCTGACTCACACACACTAACACTAAATAGGAAGTGACACTGCTCTATGAAGCCTCCAGTAGGCACCACCCCTGTGTCTCTTGATTGGACACAGGGTCACGTGACCTACCTTCACTTACACAGCAGAGTGTCATAAGCGGGGAAAACCCATGACAACTCCTGGCAATCTGCCCTTAGCAGAGTTTACACACAGGAGGAGGAAAGAACTATAGTCCCGTTTCTTACCAGGGCTACACCTGCATGAGTTTTGATCCAACAGCAGGCATACAGTATATGATGGCAAGGTACTATAACAATATATGCTCAGAGCCCAGTTTATCATTTCAGAGGGTCGCTGAATTTTGAAAATGTCCACAGCAAATATTGTTTCACACTCCTTTTTCCATATAGGGGTTATTGCGAAGAAAAAAAAAACATAAATACAGATACTGCCTTTCTATATCTTGCATATTAATTGTACTATGTTTAGCTGATGCTAACCAGACACTGCTTTTGCCCATTACACAAAGTTTTGGTAACTGGAAAGGACTCGGGGGACGTGTCTGAGATCTTGCCAACCTCTCTCCCCGGCATTACGATTCTAGATCAGTCCTGATTTTCCATAGACATGTTGGACTATTGTGAGCCAAAGTGCATTTGGATTCGAGTTAATTAAAAAAGACTGGAGTGAAATGTCATGCCGATTTTTATTCAGGCCATATGGAAGATGTAGGTACACCCGTCAGTATTTTATTATCTACACAATAGAATGGAGAGTACTATAATTTTTATACCCACAATAGCTTATTATGATTGCTTTCCATCTTGCTCTGAACTTCCACGCGAGCTTGACACGCCAACAACTACAGATGTAGCAGATGTTATTAACCCTGGTAATGCTAGTAACGCATTAAATATTGTGTGTGTGTTAAAGAAATAACACCTGCGGTACCATTGTTTTTATTGGAGCTGCTGTCGTTTTTGAGATAAATAATGCAGTGCATTAACGCAATGCTTTGCGGTAACGGATGCAATTAGACTGTAAGCTCCTCGGGGCAGGGACTCCTCTTCCTTAATGTTACTTTTATGTCTAAAGCACTTATTCCCATGCTCTGTTATTTATTTGATTACCACATGTATTACTACTGTGAAGCGCTATGTACATTAATGGCGCTATATAAATAAAGACATACAATACATTACAATAACGTCTGCTCCATCTATACTGTAACTACAAGCTGGTGAGTTCAAAAGAAAGTAAACTGGGCTGCTTGCTCTGTACTTCCATAGTCTTGGCTTTGATGCAAAATGTATCATGCTAATGCTCTATGGATATCTCTGTAAGGAAATTAAGTGACAAAAACCCCTTAGGGGCCTGATTATTTATTAATTACAGGGTGGCTGGAACAGGTTTTAAAAACCTGTATTAGACGTGAATTATTTTGTGCGTTTAACGCCCATTACATGACGGAATGATCTTAATAGTAACAGATATAATTGCAACTGACAACTGAGAACGTTGCAGTTTTACCTCTAAATAATGAATGAATTATTGCATAAGTCATGAAGAGTGCAGTTAAAATAATGACAGGCAGACTGTTCCAATTTATTTCTGACATTTTCACATTAAGGCAGTAATGTTACTTGCATTAAAAGTATCTGATGAAAGAAACAGTGGTGGACAGTTTTAATCAATAAGATACTTTTTGCAAATTGAAATAGATCCTGTCTAAAAGCACACATTGGAAAAACCAGAAAGTGAATCCCTACGCTTCTCCCATTGAGCTAACAATAAATGGGGAAATAAATATACATAGTGAAACCTACGTCTGTAAGACAAAGGAGACTTTTGGTAACATCCTTTGATCGAATAATGACAAGCCTGCTATCCAACGTCAAGGTAAGTCTCAGTCGCAGGTCCCTATGCTAAATGCATACAAAAGTTCTGTGAAATATACCCTGAAGGGCAGGGCCACCAACAGATTTCCCGGGGGCCAGGACTAGAGTTATGTCCGGGGCCCCCACCCCCCTCGGCGGTATTGCGATCCCCGCCATTTCACACCTCACAAGCCCCTCTATTTCCCACCCTCTTCCCATGTATTTCTCTCTCCTCAGTCTCACTCTTGCTCCCTCTTTTCCTCACTCACTCCCTCGACCCCACCTTCCGTCAATTACCCCACTCTCACTCAATCCCGCCCACAAAATGCATACCAAAAAACTCCACCCACCTAAATACATTAAAAAAAATACACCACCTCCCCCCAATGCATATTAAGAAATACACCCCCACCCCATATTAAAAAATACACCCCCAACCCATATTAAAAAATACATCCACCCACAATTCATATAAAAAAATACACCCCCCACCCCATATAAAAAAAATTATACCCCTACCCGATATTACAAAATACACCACCCACCTCCCAACGCAATTTAAAGACACCCACCCCCCAATACATATAAAAAAAGACCCCCAACCCCAAATACATATAAAAAAGACCCCACCCCAATACATATTAAAAAAGTCCCACCATACATATTAAAAAGACCCACACCTCCCTCATACATATTTTTAAAAAGCCCACCCCCAATACATATAAAAAAACCTCCCACCTCCCCAATACATATTAAAAAGACCCCCACAATGCTTATTGAAAAAGACTTACCTTGTGGATGATCAGGCCGGGTCCAGTGGATGAGGGGGTACGGCGGCTGGCACTGCAAGTTGGGCTCGGCCTCTGGCCAGACCTGGCTGCCGGTGATCTCACGGCCGGACCCCGTGTGACACTAGACAGTGTGCTCAAAAAGAAAGTAACTTAAATGCACACCACTAACAATTTTAAAATCTAACTTTTAATACTATTTACTTAAACCATATATTACCGACTGTAAGTGTAGCAGTAAATAAAAAGTCAATTAACCAATAGTAAAACGATATACTCATAAATTACTTTTGATACACTCAGATTTAATCATACTATTTACTGAGATAAGGAGTAAATGGCGTAATTCAGTGTTGATGGGAATATCATCAAGGAGCAAGAGCAAAATCACAATGATACACCTAATGGGTATTAAGACGGAAAGTGAGCAAAAGAGCTTATTCAGTGCTAACTTTAGTAACAATAGGTGTAGCTGATTAATAGGTAGGTTACAAGTATCTCCCCTTTGTAGAACCGAAGGGGAGAAAATGATAGTAGGAGCAATATGCTGCCTTACAATATATACAGTATATAGGGTTTAGGCAAGGTGGATATTAAAACCCCCAAATATAAACCAAAGCACACACCCCTGCACAGGCAGAGATAGCCAAAGCTATAAAGGATGGCTCAGTGAACATTATCATCATCTCTATATACTGTAAATATACAGAGATGAAATATTACATTGGCCTATACACGTATATATATATATTTTTTACTTTACCAAGTAAGCTGTATCGTGGCCTTTGTCGCTGCTACTGAAAATCAGTGCCCTGAAGTGTCTAATTTCATTTCTCTGGAAACTGCAGGTCTGAAAGACAGGCTTTTTTTTCAGAGTATTGATTTTTCCCAAAAGTGCTAGTAAACCTTGTCCTGTAGAACCACGTTAATCTTCACTTGCTTTTTCTGTAAGGAGTCTCTCTAAAAACACTGTAATATTCTGTCAATCACATATTTTTTTTTATGTAAATTGCCATATGTGACTGTGACTATCGTTAATAGGACTTCAGCCCCTGTAATGACTTTTGCTGGATGGCTGTCCCTGCCAATAAGCGGCTATTTGGATGGCGGTCCCTGCCAATAAACAGCTATTCTGTATGACCCAGATCAAATAGCAAGACTGCTATCCCTCAACTGTTTTGACATCTCTGCAATTGAAATAACCCAAGAATATCCATCATCTCAGTTCCATCAGAAATGATGTGCTGGGGAAACCACAATCCACACCGTCTGATTTCATCCTCCAAGTAGCTCCTTAAACACATTGTACATACCTCTCTCCACCATTCCCTGTACACATATCATTTATCCTCATTCTCTGAAGAAGCACAACCCAATTTCTAGATGTCAACTCTACTCAATTTGAGGAAGCCCGGTAACATACACATAAATAATAGTGGACATTTGTTTCAGGTTTATTGTAAGAAAGGGGGATTTTAAATATCTATACTGAACCTGTAATCGTGACTTCATGTAGTGGCTGATTATGTAACCTAATTATCTTTTGTAATTAGATTATTAGTGTTGTGAATGAATGTTTTCATGACCTTAGTATAATTAGGTTATGTGATTGAATGGCAGTATTATATAGTCACATTCAACATCACCTTTGTTTCTTACTACAATCAAAATGATCTACCCCCTTTTAGATGAAAAAAAATATTAAACTCTAAGAGATGAAAGCAGGGTATCTTCATTTATGCTAGAATATATTTCTTCCAGTAGTATTGGACAAAGAGAAAAATATATTATTTTTCAGCTTTAATCACATTAATGGATCAAAGTGAAGTCTTTAAACGACATCTACAGTAGATGAAGGATTTTGTAGATGTGAAGGGCTCATATCATTAATATGGGGAAAAGAAAAACGAGAAACGCAGTGGTGCCTCCAGTGTAACCCTTCTTATTTCCATCTATCTGTCAGGTGGGGACTTGAGTCCACACTCCCTTAGTACACCATAGTTAAATCCACCAGTCAAAAAACAGACGAGACTTGTGTGTGCTGCTGCAACCAATTATAAATGTTCTGTATTGCGTATAGTTGCAAAGGAGAGAAGCCGCATAAACCTAGAGAGGGAAATCTCTGTCTAAGTAAGCGCTCCGATTGAGCAGGGTTCATTTTTGGTGTACTTCTATGTAAGTGCTGCAGTACCTTGCTGGGACGGAATCTAACAGGCAGACGCCTGAGTAACTGAAATGTATTTCAAAGTGTTGAAACTACAGTAAATGTATTTCATCAAAGTGTTGAAACTACAGTAAATGTATTTCAAAGTGTTGCAGTCCTACTGCATGGGACTAATCTAAAATGTATTTCAGTTAAAGTTGCAGTCCCGTGCTGGGATGAAATAAAGCAGGCAGAAGCCTGAATGTTCCAATATTGTGCTGCATGTTCTCTTTGTTCACCCTAATGTGACCCTCTCTGTGTCATTAAGAGCCCGGACAGACGGCAGCGAGGGAGCAGTCACACTAGATACATATTGTAATACACTTCTGCCTAACAAATGATAACTAACTAAACACATGCTGTTATAACAATAAGTGACATCCTTTAATGACAAGTTCCATATTCTGATTCCTTTGTGCACCACCAGGTATCACATTTCCAGAGTTCACCTTGGTCAGCACTTGGGGCGACCATCCATTTGGTCATACTAACTACTGGTACTTCACTGGATACCACTGGGTAGTCATAGATCAATATCATGGGTGGTCTAGTTACCCGTTTTGGTCTAGGGGTCTGCCTCCAGCAGGCTCATGTTGGCTGCACTCATTCCATGGCTTTGGTTCAGTTGGAGAAAATCGAATCTATAGTGATCAAATCAGTGGACAAAGGTGGAGGTATAGTGGTAATGGACAAAGACTATTATATCCAAGAATCAAAGAGACTACTTGATGACATCACCACATACCTCCCCTTGCCCGCTGATCCCACATCTCAATTCCTTGCTGAACTTACCTCACTTCTGAATCGTGGGCTGGCAAATATGGCCATCACACAGAATGAATATGACTTTTTGAACATGATTCATCCCCGCATTCCCTTGTTTTATACCATTCCTAAAATTCATAAGAACTTACAAGAACCACCGGTAGACCCATCATATCCGGCATTGGTTCACTAACCTCCAATTTGTCACAATTCATTGATTTTTATTTACAACCTCATGTTTTACGTTTGAAGTCCTATCTGCGTGGTACCACCCATGTGCTGCAAGCACTGCATGATTTGGAGTGGCACCCGGGTTATGTGTGGGTCTCCGGTGATGTAACATCTTTATACACGGTAATTGACCACACTCTCGGGTGTCAAGCCATACACCACACGCTAGATATGGACAATAGTATGTCATCAGTTCTGAAGGATTTTCTTTTGGATTCTATTCATTTTATTTTGACACAATTATTTTTCTTTCAATTTAATGTTTTATTTGCAGGTCTGTGGCACGGCCATGGGGACCAGGTTTGCACCAAGCTATGCCAACTTGTTCATGGAGCAGTGGGAGGAGAGTTATATTTGGAATAACTGCCCCCTTGGTGCAAACCTGGTGCTCTGGCTTCGCTTCATAGATGACATATTGTTTGTGTGGAATGGCAGTATTGATTTGTTACACCATTTCATTTCTTATCTTAACAACAACCATATGAATCTCAAATTTACCTGTCATTTTGATTCTAGTTCTATTAATTTCTTGGATTTAAACATTACATCTACAGATAATTGTATACATACTAAAACCCATTTCAAGTCTGTACAGGCCAACAATTATGTGTTGGCCAATAGCCAGCACAACCCACAGTGGTTGCGTAACATCCCTAAGGGTCAGTTCATTCGCCTGAGGCGCAATTGCTCAAGTGATGACGCGTTTGAATCTCAGGCAAATGAACTTAAAGCCAAATTTTTGAATAGACAATACTCTGAGAAGTCACTCTCAAACCCTGCTACAAGTGCAGGATATTGAGAGATCTAGTCTTTTGGAGTACAAAAAGGATAGGGTTGATCCCAGTCGGAAAAATACTGTTTCCTTTATTACACAATACAATTCTATGGACCCCGACATTAGGCGGGTTTTGTGTAAACACTGGCCAATTCTCTTAAGAGATCCAACATTGGTTCATATCCTTCCCCCCAAACCTTCTATTGTATTTAAAAAAGCCTCTAATTTACAATCGAGGCTTGCTCCCAGCTGTCCTAATATACATAAAACATCAGGTGCGGTATCCTGTAAAAAAGTTTTTTTCACCTGTATGAGTTGCACAGCCTGTAAACACAGTACAAATCAAGTCACGTTTACCTCTAAGGTAACACATTAGATTTATAATATCCGCTCTGATATTGATTGCCATTCTGTGTTTGTCATCTATCTGCTACAATGTCCCTGTGGGCTACAATACGTTGGCCGCACGGGGAGATCGTACCAGAGGCGCATTTATGAGCATATGTACAATATTAGGAGAGGTTACTCATAGTGTGTCACACCATTTTTTAGTTCACCACCAACAAAACCCTAAAGGCCTCATATGCCAAGCTATTGAAATTTATCCAGGCAATTGGAGAGGAGGAGATAAAATTAATGGAATTAGCAAACGCGAGTCATATTGGATATATGAGTTGAAAACGTTATCTCCCAACGGTCTTAACATTGATTTTGATCTTGCAGCCTTTCTGGATAAATAGACTTAATAATTATAAGTACCATGTGTTTTACACTTGAGTATACATTTTGCTGATTGCTGTTGGTATTGGCGGTCATAGTGTTTGGGCTATTGTCTTTATTCCATCTCTCAGCCCAGCACTCTTGGGGTTTTATTGATCTTTTTTGACATTGTTCCTTTAAGATGGGCCTCCAAGCCCTGATAGGTTCTATGAGGTCTCTGTTCCATTGTTTAATATGTTTGTTTATTGTTTCTTATGTGTTCTATATATATTTCTATTTTTGTTCATTGTTTAATTTTAGTCCATTCACTCACTGATAAGAATAACTTGTATTGATTTTTTCAATTTGATATTATGTCATTATTCCATTTTTTGGTTTCAATTAGTGCTGAGAGTATATATGTCAGCATGTTTTTATTCCCATCATGCCCCTGACGAAGTGGTGGTTCTCTTGGCTTCAAGACTCGTATTCCCCCCTTCATTGAGTTGTGTCTAGCCCAGACACTGTCCCTCTGAACCCCAAGAGCCGTACTGACTTTCAGGACCTCCCCGTGCACCAGCGCTACATTGTGACATCATCAGCACATCGCGCGACCAGCGGGTCTGTGTGCGTGGTAGTGCTGTTTGTCACAGCAGCGTGGAGCTCCGGATCATCTGTGTGGCACCCCCCGGAGACCATGCGGGCGTGTGAGTGCGGCAGCGGTGGTGGTTCTGTTAGCGTGGAGCTGCGGAGGACACTCTACTTCATCTCGTGCAGAGGTTTCCTGGTCTGGGGAGGAAGGACAGCTACTCTATGGGTCTATTATTCTCAGCCTTGCTGTAAGTAGGATTTCAATTTTACTCCTACTGGATGGTACTGCCTCATCTGTGTCTTCAGCCCAACGGACATTTGTTTGTTGTTTTATATTTACTGCTGCGGCCGAGTTTATTTGAGCATTTGCCCGGTCTCGGCCGCAGCAGTAACCAGGCGCGCGCCGGGATGTGCCTGGCGCGTGCCGAAGCCACGGAGGAGCGCCCTCCGATCGGGGCTTTCTCCCTCCACTCGCCGGGTCCGCCGGGTCCCCCGGAACCCCCTGCCGCCGTCCCCCACATCGCGGGACACCAGGGCTCCCTCGGGGAGCCCTGGACGCGCGTGCAGGGGGCGCAGGCTCCCGATGACGCGTGACCGCGCACGCCGAGGGAGTGCGGCTAGCATGCCGGGGCATCCCCAGGCTTGCGGAGCTAGCCGCACTCAAATAAAATGTGCCGCCTCTGTAGTAATTGCATTTTTATTAAACTTGTAATAATCTTTTTGTTATTCTTCTCATGTGTTTGGTTTTTTAGAGTTACACTATGATTTTTTCCTTTGTCTTTTTTGTTGTTCATGTGTGTTTGTCATCCTCGTGAGACTTCATTGAAGATTCCCCTCAGGATTGCTTGCTATCCCTGATTGGACTCTATTTGGTCAGAATTCACTAACTTTATATTCTTGGAGGCGCCGGCTTTCTGTTTTTACTGTTTGGTTTTTGTTGATTTGTGTTGATCACTATTTTGTTTAGGCAGCCTCACCTTCCAAGTGAAGCTTCCTTAGTAATCACTGTAATAATAATATTATTACTTTTTTTAATTCTAGCATTAGCGCTGTTCACACTTCTCCCCCTTTTTTTTCACATTTCCAGAGTTCACCTTGGTCAGCACTTGGGGCGACCATCCATTTGGTCATACTAACTACTGGTACTTCCCTGGTTACCCCTGGGTAGTCATAGATCAATATCATGGGTGGTCTAGTTACCCGTTTTGGTCTAGGGGTCTGCCTCCAGCAGGCTCATGTCGGCTGCACTCATTCCAACAATCTCTGGAAAGTTGTAGGTGTTCCCAACACTCCCTTGGGCATGCACAAACTGATACAACAACAATGGGCAGTTGAAAGCCATATTCTCCCTATTTTGACTGTTCATGGGGATTTGATAGTACCCACTACTAAGATCAAGGACTGAAAACCACTTGCTTCCTGTAAGGCAGTCCAATGCATCTTTAATTCGGGGCATAGTGTACTGATCGGAAGTGGTTCTTTTATTCAGCGTACCGCACTGGGCCACTTTTTTTTCTGGCCAACAAAAATCAGGGCCGCATAAAGACTCTATGACTCCGAGACTATAACTGCAGTCAGCAATTCTTGCAGATGGCGTCTTACGTCTACAACGTCGACCAGTATCAATCTCCTCCAGCCTTCGCTAAACGTCTGAGAATCCTGTAGACCTATTTTGTGATCCACTGCCTTTGTTCACCCCACTTTCCACTGGTGGGTAGAGAACACTTCAGGCCTTCTGGCCGTGCTTTTCATAAGGCGCTGTTTACACTTTTCAGGAGCTCGGCTATCCCCAAACAGAAGCCTGTTTTTTTTGTCTATTCTTCAGCACTGTATAGGTTGGCTAGCAGTGTACTTTTTCTTACTTTTGGTTGTCTCGTTACGCACTTCGATGGTCACCCAATTTTATCTTAGTCTTGGCACTGACACAACGCCACTTTTAACTAATAGTCCACCTGGAGATCCTCATTGAGGGGTCAATCTATGATCACTAACGGAACTTCTACCTCTCGTCGGAGCATCATTTCCCCCAATATTTGATGGATACTATTAGGGCACTGTGACAGGGTCTTCACCCCTGTCTAAAAGTATCCGCTTTGCAGTTTGTAAGGTGACTTCTTCCCTCAACTCCTTCACTGGAGCCTAAGATGGTGCTGGCTGTCCATCTCAGGCTGTCAGGCTGACCACTAGCTGTCTCTCTGTGTGTGTCTATCAGACTGTCACTAGCTGTCTCTGTGTGCATCTCTTAAACTGTCATTTGCCATCTCTGTGTCTGGTCTCTTACTGTAGGTTGCTCTCATAATTCTATCCGTTTTTCTTCTTATTTAATCCCATATCTCGTGTCATGTGTTACCAGGCAGGTCAAGGCCAATGTCTCTTATTCATTATGTGCCCATGTGATAGGTGGAGCAGATTAATTCTGTATTGTCCATACAACAGGGCAAATTAATAGTGTTACAGAACATACAACTTATAGAGGGTTATTTGTTAAAGTGCTATAGTGCCAATTGGGCACTATGGCATGAAAACGCCCATTGATTTGAACACGAGTTTTCATGCGATAGTGCGATAGTGAATATTGGGCACTATGTAAATAACTTCTATAAAGTATTGTTGGTGTAGCGGATATGCGCAGGACCCCGGGCAATATTTTGCCTCCTGCGCAAGCGCGATTAGCAAATACCAACTGCCCTGCGCAATTGGCAAGTGCTGACCAAGTGTGCGCGATCAGCATTTGCCGGCTGCTTTTGTGCATGTGTGATCTGAGCTTGCCGGAATGAGTTACATGAAAAGAACGATCGCGCATGCGCAGTCAGGAGATGCCGATTGCACATGTGCAATCGATAGGCAGAACCCCAAATTTGCACATGTGCAGTCGGGGACAACCATGCGGGAGAGCAGGCCCCCCCAAGAGCACGGGCACTGCTCATACCCTTGTGATGAAAGAATTCTGCATCCATTGAAAGGTGCAGTGATCAAGGACAGTCAGTTTTTAGGAAACCACAATGGCTTCTCCTTTTAATAGTCATTTTATACATACAGTATGGTTTTTGTACTGGAACTTGAAGCCAGGCAAGTTATAAGAGGAGTGAATGAATGTGTTTTATGCTGTAATGAGTTGGGCGGAGAACTTTTCAGTGCTACATTCGACTTCGGAAAGGAGTAGAGGAAACAGTTTAAGTAATAAAAAGCAGATCGCTAAAAGGGTATGATTATAATGTAGCAGATAGTATGCTATAATCAGTACCACTGGCAGGCATAATACAGACATTTTTCTGCAAATGTGGTTCGATTTGCTTTGAAATTATCATATATATGTATTGTTTGGTCAAATACATAACTCACAAATTTCTTGTGTGAATAGATATAAGATACAGTATATAACCCAGAATCCAAAGTTTGGTAAACCAACCTACAGTAACACACATAGTGTGGTAGTTGTTAGTTTCACCATTACTATCATTTAAACAGATATTCTAAAGTAAATTCATATGCCGGTGTATTTTCATTCACTTCTCCAATTTGAGTAGACTGTTTCCAGACAACAGTACAAATCTCCATGCAAATTTGAATATTTCCAATATTTTATGTCTTAACAAAAGATTAAAGCAGTATATTGCTGATGTTGTTCACAGCTGAAAATAAATGGCTAGTGTCAGTAAAATCTACTGAGCACAGATAGGTTCATTCATTGTTCAGTTTTTGACTATGGGATCACACTCCTGCCGGAGCACTGTGTTCGCCTTTGTGCAGTTATCATGGAACAAGGCATTTTTATGTGATAGATTGAAGTGGGAATGGAAAAGCGTGATTGATTGGCAAGAAAGGATATTGAGTTTTTCAACGAGCCTGTCACATCCAACAAGTCCATGGTTTTTTATGTGCTGTTCAAAGGGCTCATGATATGAATGTTCATGCTTGCAAGTAGAGAGCCAGTGAGGGCGTTTGTCTCCCTTTTGAAGACATCTTTCTTGGTTTGACAGCAGCTTTGCAGCCAAGGTGTAATTTATAGGAAAAGCAGTTCACATAAGGAAAAATTATGTTAATGCGTATTAATTATATCTTTGTTTTCTACTCCTCGGTAGACTGTGTTTCCTTTACTATTGAAAGAAAATGAGGACTAACACCTACACAAAATAAAAGGAGCGTTACTCTGAGATTGTGTTATTTGTAAAAAGGAAAAAAAGAAGGATTTTAGTGTTTATTCTAAAGTTGAAAATGATGTGCCTGCATGTATATAATAAATAAAGCTCCCTTAACCCTTTGAGTGCAGTAGGAGACGGAGTACCATAGTGCCACAGCCACATCAAAATCACGGACCACTTCTCTGGGCAACTGCATGATTGTGATATCACTGATGAGGCCTCCCCAGCAAAATTACCAGAAAGCCCATGACATAACCACCACGCCACGTGCCTCCTGTAGTGGCACAGCCCATGACGTTAATGGCAAAGGAAGCCTGACTGCAAAAATAATCATTTTACAATAATGTTAATAAACTTTGTATGGGTCTAAGGCAGGGGTGCGCAAACGTTTGTTGCTGTGCCACAAGTGCCTTCTCTCACCTGGTGCTTGCACCCCCCTCCTTACCTTGGTACGGTGTCATGTGACGTAAAGTGACCCATGGCATCATTTGACGCCGCGTTGCCATGGATACGCGTCCAAAAGCCGACTGAATCTCGGTAAGTTGAGGCTGCAGAGGCCTCACGCGGTCCCCCGCCATTTAATTTAAATGCCTCGGGGAAGAACGTGGGGCCCCTGCAACCGCCCGCACCCTTCCAGAAAAATCTCCTGCCCCCAGTTTGTGCACACCTGGTCTAAGGCATACTGCATGGTATGTTCATTTCCATTTATTTTTCCTACCGCGAACAAAGTGCACGCAAAGCGCACCACAGATTACTTATAAAATAATGTTTAATACAATAAATACATGTAAATCATAACTCTATACAGTAATACAAAGAACCAATAATAATAAATTAAAAAATAAATAAAAATACAAAACAGTGCAATCCCACACACCTGGGAAAAAACATTCATCACACAGTTCTATTCTGTGCCCTTAAAGTGCTGTTCTACTTAGGGTGACCAGATTTTGAAAATGAAAAACCGGGACACACAATTATATTATTATTATTATTTTTTTTTTTTTTTTTTACATTAACAGTTGATTTATTGTATTACACTTATACTTTACTACCATTAGTCCTTGTTACGTGTGTGTGTGTGTGTGTGTGTGTGTGTGTGTGTGTGTGTGTGTGTGTGTGTGTGTGTGTGTGTGTGTGTGTGTGTGTGTGTGTGTCGGATGACCTCACTAAATCGAAAGAAAAAAAAAGCCAGATGTGAATGATTCTGAACCCATTAACCAGTGTTAGGACGCCCCCTCTTCACAATTTCTAAAGCAGCAATCCTGCCTGGGATATTACCTGATCCGCAGTCCCTCAATGTACTATACTGGAGGGGAGGTGTTCCCTACCTGTCTTCCGATGCTCCCGTGTGAAACTTGAGTCAGATCTGGATGAAAGCAGTATAGGTTATTTTGGTGTAGGTATACGGCAGTTAAGATAAGACAGAGAGAGTGGGTGACAGACTGAGTGAGTGAGAGAGAGAGAGAGACACAGAGAGAGAGAGAGAGAGAGAGAGAGAGAGACACAGAGAGAGAGACACACAGAGAGAGAGAGAGAGAGATAGACACACACACACAAAGAGAGAGAGAGAGAGAGAGACACAGAGAGAGAGAGAGACACAGAGAGAGAGAGAGACACACACACAGAGAGAGAGAGAGCGACAGACAGACAGAGACAGACAGAGACAGAGACAGAGACAGTGAGTGACAAAGAGAGAGAGAGAGACAGTGACAGAGAGACAGGAGGACAGAACAGAGAGACAGGAGGACAGAACAGAGAGACAGGAGGACAGAACAGAGACAGACAGGTGACAGACAGATGACAGACAGATGACAGACAGATGACAGACAGGTGACAGATGAACAAACAGATGACAGATGAGAGACAGATGAGACAGAACAGAGAGACCGAGAGACAGAACAGAGAGACCGAGAGACAGAACAGAGAGACCGAGAGACAGAACAGAGAGACCGAGAGAGAGAACAGAGAGACCGAGAGAGAGAACAGAGACCGAGAGAGAGAACAAAGAGACCGAGAGAGAGAACAGAGAGACCGAGAGAGAGAACAGAGAGACCGAGAGAGAGAACAGAGACCGAGAGAGAGAACAGAGAGACCGAGAGAGAGAACAGTGAGACAGAGAGAGAGAACAGAGAGACAGAGAGAGAGAACAGAGAGACAGAGAGAGAGAACAGAGAAACAGAGAGAGAGAACAGAGAGACAGAGAGAGAGAACAGAGAGACAGAGAGAGAGAACAGAGAGACAGAGAGAGAGAACAGAGAGACAGAGAGAGAGAACAGAGAGACCGAGAGAGAGAACAGAGAGACTGCCCGACACTTGAGTGGGTGGGTGGGGTAGAGACTGCCTGACACTTGGGTGGGTGAGAGACTGACTGACACTTTGAGAGACTGCCTGACACTTTGAGAGACTGCCTGACACTTGGGTGGGTGGGTAGCTGGGGTCAGACTGCCTGACACTTGGGTTAGACTGCCTGACTCTTGGGTGCATGGGAGACTGCCTGACACTTGGGTGGGTGGGTGGGAGACTGCCTGACACTTTGGGAGACTGCCTGACACTTGGGTGGGTGGGTGGTAGACTGCCTGACATTTGGGTTTGACAGACTGCCTGACACATGGGTGGGTGGGTGGATGACAGACTGCCTGACAGGTGGGTGGGTGACAGACTGCCTGACACTTGGGTGGGTGGGTGACTGACTGCCTGACTGTCTGACACGTGGGTGGGTGACTGACTGCCTGACTGTCTGACACGTGGGTGACTGACTGCCTGACTGTCTGACACTTCGGTGGGTGGGTGATTGACTGCCTGACTGTCTGACACGTGGGTGGGTGACTGACTGCCTGACTGTCTGACACGTGGGTGGGTGACTGACTGCCTGACTGTCTGACACGTGGGTGGGTGACTGACTGACTCGTGGGTGGGTGGGTGACACGTTTGACTGACACGTGGGTGAGTGGGTTGGTGTCTGTATATATTCTGTCACTGATACACACAGACACTGCGAGGGGGCAGTCACACACACACTGGGGGGGCAATCACACACACACACAGAATGGGAGGGGGGCAGACACACACACACTGGGAGGGGGACAGTCACACACACACACACACACACACACACACACACACACACACACACACACACACACACACACACACACACACACACACACACACACACACACACACACACACACACACTGGGAGGGGGGCAGTCACACACACATACAGAATGGGAGGGGGGCAGACACACACACACTGGGAAGGGGACAGTCACACACACACACACACACACACACACTGGGAGGGAGGGCAGTCACACACACACTGGGAGGGGGGGCAGTCACACACACACTGGGAGGGGGGGCAGTCACACACACACACAGACTGGGAGAGGGGACAGTCACACACACACAGACTGGGAGGGGGGGCAGTCGCACACACACTGGGAGGGGGGCAGTCACACACAGACTGGGAGGGGTCAGTCACATACACTGGGAGGGGGCAGTCACACACAGACTGTGAGGGGGGCAGTCACACACAGACTGGGAGGGGGGACAGTCACACACACACTGGGAGGAGGGGCAGTCACACACACACACAGACTGGGAGGGGGGCAGTCACACACACACACACAGACTGGGAGGGGGGGCAGTCACACACACAGACTGGGAGGGGGGGCAGTCACACACACACAGACTGGGAGGGGGGGCAGTCACACACACACAGACTGGGAGGGGGGCAGTCACACACACACACACACACACACACACACACACACACACACTGAGAGGGGGCAGTCACACACACACAGACTGGGAGGGGGCAGTCACACACACACAGACTGGGAGGGGGGGCAGTCACACACACACAGACTGGGAGTGGGGGCAGTCACACACACACAGACTGGGAGGGGGGGGCAGTCACACACACACAGACTGGGAGGGGGGGCAGTCACACAGACTGGGAGGGAGGGCAGTCACACACACACAGGCGACATGGGGCTTACCTGTAGTGCCACTGTAGGGAGCCAGAAGTAGTGAGGCTTTTTTCCAGTGCCGTTTCAGTTGCCAGCTGTGAGCCCACACACACACACACACACACACACACACACACACACACACACACACACACACACACACACACACACACACACACACACACACACACACACACTACATCCGTCCCCAATACTAAGCCCCGCCCCGGCATATCCTGTCCTCCAACCAATCCCCTGCTTCTACTCTAAAGCCCCGCCCCCCGGCATCCTGCTATTGGGGGGGAAAAAATACGGCCGCCGCATCCTCACGCTGCCCTCGCGCACCGCCGCATCCTCACGCTGCCCTCGCGCACCGCCGCATCCTCCTCACGCTGCCCTCGTGCACTGCCGCCGACTTGCGCACGGGACCAGTCACCAGGTGCAAAACCCAGACTGTCAACCGGGACAGCACAGAAAAAACCGGGACTGTCCTGGCAAAACCAGGACGAATGGTCACCCTAGTTCTACTGTACTTACAAACATGTATGGAAATTGATATACATTAAAAGACATCAACCATATGATCTGATGAAAGGTCCATATGGGATCCGAAACGTTGTCTTTCCACTGTTCTTGGCTGTCACATTAAATGGAGAACTTCATTATGAACGTGTGAGTAGAGCTCAAGTTGTATCTCTGTCCCAGAGGAGACCTGCACTGTGAAGAAATTCTTTGTCTACTATACTTACAAACATATGGAAATTGATATACATTGAAAGACCTCAACCATATAACACCTTATTGACAGTGTTTTGGCCCATAGTTACTAAGTGGGGCTATTCCATATGGCACTGTCTGGCACCGGAAAACAGCCTATGACCCATGCACTAAAATGGGTCTTTTGGAGCCGACAGTTGTCTTAAAGAATCACACTGCTTAGTAAATATGGGCTTAAAAATATTGTACATAAACTTTGAGATGTTAAACCGTACCTAAAAGCTTAATGAACAGAGAAGTCTTATGCGTACCCTGATGAAAGGGCTAAATTGTAAAACAGTCCATAGAAAGTCACAATGGTTTTTGCTTTTTCTCAATGACTTTAGATTTGCCAACACGTGAAATCTTCTTTAAGGAAGATATACTACTCAATGAACCCTGCCTGCACTACTCTATGTACGGATATCGTATGCATTGCTTATCAGTGGATAAGTGAACAGGCTTCAAAACTGTACTCATTTGTACACCTTGCAAAGCATCTAACTCCTCAAAACCAAGTGCACCCATCAATGTGCACAAAACGTGTATGTTAATGTAGCAAAGCAGTCCTTTCTTCTGGTAGGAAGTTGAGCAATAACAAATATTAATAATGGGATTGAGTTTAAATAACAAAGTGGTTATTTTAATATATCTGGTAGTAATAGTAGCACAGTAATGTTGTAGCTTCTTGGCTTTACTATACTTTACGGTGCATGGAATATAAAATAAGACATTTATAGTTATTTATTTTTATTATTTTAATTATATTTTGTAGAGGCAAACATATTTGTGGAAAATGGGATGAAAACATTCTTAAAACTAAATAGCTCCCACTTGCATATTCGCCACCACGTTAAAGCAGCAATCCACACTGCTCACTATTTTCAACTTGCCTGAACCAGGGGGTTCCGCTTAAGCGGATCCATTGCCCCTTGACCTCCAAGGAACCCCGCGTTCCTGAGACACAAACTGTTTTTTTTTCCACTGGCAAGAATACTTGACTAGTGTACACAAAATGACCACGGACAAGGCTCGCTCTGGGGGAGGAGAGAGAAGGAGAGGCTCAGTGAGTAAAGACACTGAGTGGCACTGAGTTTGAAGCAGGGGAGCCTGGTTCAATTCCTGGTGTCATCTCCTTGTGACCTTGGGCAAGTCACTTTATCTCCCTGTGCCCCAGGCACCAAAAACATAGATTGTAAGCTCCACGGTGCAGGGACCTGTGCCCGCAAAATGTCTCTGTAAAGTGCTACGTAAAACAAGCAGTGCTATACAAGAACATGCTATTATTAAAGGTTGACCACAAATCAGCTCTTTTGAGGTTCGGCTTGAAAAAAGAAAAAAAAAAGTTTATTTTAGCATCTGCTCTTGATATGCTGTAACATTCATTAATTCATGTTTTTTTATGAGTTGCATACAGTATCTAAACTGCTGCTCTGGGGGTTGGGGGGAAATAATATAACATACCGTTGAGTATAACAGGTGGCATCCAATCAAAATGCTCTTGATCGAAAAGGAAAACAGACCATGAAGATATCTAAGGCCCGGGCCATAGAGGTGTGGGGAGAGCGGAGGTGCGCTAATGCTGAGGCTCGCCTGCTTCAGTCAGCGCGATTGCACGGACTTGCAGGCGAGCCAGCGTGCGCGAAGGGAGCCGGGGGGAGGTGGTTGGAGGCGGGGCAGTGACGTCGCTGGGCCAATCGCCCGCGACGCACTGACGTCAATGTCACGGCGCCGTGACATTGACGCTGCTGTGCAGTGATTGGAGGTTTTCAGCCGACAGCGCGCTGAAAAACAGCTTGGCGCTCGGCTGAAAACTCCAAAGCCTGAGCACGCCTGCGGACGCTCGCGTGAGCCCCCTCTCAAGGCATCCTCATTGAGGATGCAGGGGCTCAGCCCGGAGCGTCCGCACACCTCAGCAAGGCTGGTCCATCTATGGACGCAGCCTATGAGCGAGAAATAGTTCTGTATTTCAACAGTTCTTTCTGCATGTATACAGACCTATGAAAGTAAACACACTCCAGTACATTTCCTATAATCTTGCTCTGATTGTTATGGACTCTCTCACTTGCCCTCATGCTGTGCTGTGTGGGAGACCGCAATGAATATCGGACATGATTGTTTTTTGTGTTTTACGAACTATTGATAACCATTTATCGTTGATTTGTTTTCTGAGCCTGTCGCAAATTTGGTGGAAGCAAGAAATTAGTTGAGGATGACTTCTACAGTAATGGCTTTCTTGTAACAATAACAACGCCCCACGAAAATCGATGAATTTCTAAAGGCAGAATTAAACCAGCTAGTAGACGATTCACCTTAAAATAACATTGAAAAAAAAGAAAGGATAAACTCCACTGAAAGGTTAAATAATTAAATTATGGCCAAAACGCAACTCAATCTTCTATGTAGTATAGTACAAAAAGGAAGAACCCCTATGTCTCAGACAGATTCCCCAAATCTGTCCCATTCCAACATTATATTGCACACTGCAGATATAGAGACCCGAGAAAATAAGTAGACCATGTCACTCTTTATGTTCATGTTTCAAAGCTATCACCAAAGTATCATTATTCAGCTTTCGTATGGAATATGTACAGATGTAGTGCATAACATTGCTCCACCACATAACACACATACCAGAAATAGGACAATTTATTGTGCACTCTTTTTGGAGGTTTAATAAGAGTCTAATGACTTATCTGACCAGTGCTCTCATCTCAAGGGGGTTCTCCTGCTTGGTCCTGTAGGATACTGTTTCTGTAGAAAAAAAGAATGAGCACTTCAGATTTATCAGCAAAATAATGTGCCCGTTCTCTTCTTCTACAGATACAGCCCCCCACATAACACAGCCTATCCAGTTATAATGCAGAGCATTACAGGGTTTAATATATTAGGATTCAATAATAGTGTTTGTGCAGTATATAATAACATGTCCTACCATAATGCACGAGAGGGTACAATCAAGGTGTCATGATAATATCATGAAATATTCTGTATCTTAATCAATCTGTTGCGTCAGGGGTTAATGTGGTTACCGTTTGTTTTAACAATACAAAATGCTGGGTTTATAACAGGCCAAGACTCTTCCTAGTTCGGAGCAAAACGTCAAAGAGGGCTTAATTTGGTGGTGTATCACCTATGGCCCACTAAAAGTACAAGATGTGTTTGTGGGGCTGATAGAATCTTGAGTTAGGGGCAGTTGTTTTGCCAGATCAGGGATTAAAATATATCTTTCTTGACATCTTTGTAAAGAGGATCCTTTTAAAGTTACTTTCAAAGGCATTTTCTGGAGGGTTCTACAAGGTTCAGGGGGCATGAATATATTCTAAAGTATAACATTCAGATATCTGTAATCGTTGCGAGGAGACGCATGCGATAAGACCACACGCTACATGGGTAAGAGTTACCAAGGACAGATATCCATTTGTCACTCAAATTTAGGAGTAAGTTGGTCGCATGACTATTGATATGACTCACGTCTGTCTAAGTATTAGAGAAAGGAAGTTATGAGTGTTTGTATATTGATTTGAGATTTTAAACATTTGAGTGGGTTTTTTCCTCTGTCATAAAAAGTCAATTTATCAACTGATTTACAGGTGTGGGCTTATGTGGTTTTCAATGGGATAAGAATGGTATATAGGACTTACCCTGGAGTTATGAAATCAGTATTCAAAAGAGGTGTGTTTGTGATCAAATACGTGAATTTTCATATTTCTACCCCAGTGACCTCTTTGGGGGAAAACTATATGATATAGGGTATCATGTTGTATAGGTTTTATGTTTTATCCTGTTATTTTAAGAAACTGTTCTGCATTTATTGTAACTGTATGTTCTTTTAATACTTTTCCTGTAAGCTCAACACTGTATTTTTATATATATTCAAACATTTAATAAGTAATGCTTTGGGGCTCTGAATTAACTGTTGCACACTTTGTAGAAAGTGATTAACATTTTCAGACACATTTTGTTACAACAGATTTTTGTGTGTTAAGTGCATAGTTTTCTCAACAATAAACAGGGACCCGAGACCCTGGCAGATACTGTATATATTTATTACATATTTTGCATCCTTCTGGGGTGGTGGCAGCGGATAGATATGATTGCAATTGAGTAACGAGTTAATATTAACTCATTAAAAGTACCATGCGGAGGAGAAAGGTGTGTTGGGTAGAATAGCCATGTTTATTAACCCTAGTTGCATATCTAAGTCACGTGCTCATGTGTGCTGTTCGTGACAGATGGTATATGGGGTCGGAGTGAAGGGAGATATTATCCATTTGAGGGACCTTTGCGAAGGTGAAAAGCGGGGCAGCTTGTGAGCTGTGTATTAACCTTGTCCCGTATGCATGTCACATGCTCACAGGTGTGCCAACCGTGACAGAAGGATTCTACATCTGGTCACAGTTGTTGCTAAAAGGATATAAAGGTTTCTGAATCAGTTGGGGGAGGCCTCATTATGCAGTAACATATTGGCACTTGTCCAAGTGAATGGGAGGTAAGGCATCTTCTGGTGCTGGTAGGTAACTTCTGGAATAGCACCTCTTAGAATTGGCCTTAAATGTTTGTTTTTGTGCATTATAAACTTGTGACTGTAATTGCAGTTGTACAGTAGATCATTCAGCAGTGATGGCATTAAAAATCACTCAACCCCTTTCTTTAGTGGCTTTTAAATTTATGGAAGATAAAGCGTTATATTTTCAAATTTACAAAAATCAATAGCGTCTGCAACAGACAATGTATATTATTTTTCACTAACTTGGACCAAAATCCTAAATTACACTGGTGATAAAAAAAAAAAAAAAAAACAATTAGAAAAAGATCCATCCAGGCATAAGATTTCCTCTCTTGCTATACAAGAGCAGCATCCAGTTTGTTGAATTGCCTTTTTTTTGTTGTCTGCGGGTAATTTCAGTTCTCTGATTTTTGGGGATTTGTTCAATACTTGCTTTGCTTTGGACATAAAGCTAACACAAATTATTTGTGTAAAATATCTGCAATAAATAAACACACGAGGGCAGATGTACAGCACTGATTTTTTGTTAGTGTATTTACTCAAGCCGAATGTTTTATACATTATATACCGCTCCGTTTCCTATAAAACGGGGCTGTTTTAGTGTATCTCTCTTAAATAAATTCACTGTCTTAAAGTTGTAGTCTAAGACCGGTTTGTAATCCTTCAAAGTTGTCGTCTTCTGGTCTCCTTTTTCCCATTGGAACAACAGCCCTAGGTGTTTCTGCTCAACCGTTTTGCTTTATTAATTGACTAAACCCTTTTTAGCTTCATTGTAACTACATATAAATCTCCACTGATTAACCCTTCTATTTCCTCAGACTACTTAAAAAAAACTTGTTTGGCATTTGTAACAGGCTGATCACACAGAGCAAGAATTACTTTCACTTATTAGCTTTATCTGTAGAAGGGTATGGGAAATATGATTGAATATTATCTGTGATAATACGGACAGCAGAGCACACAGGTGCAGATGGATAACCACTGCAGCTAACAGTGAGCCGCAACACCTCACCCCCTCCGATAACACACAAGGGGGTAAAAAGCTGCACCCAGGGGCCACAATGGAATTTTCAGAGAGAACTCTACTAGGAAATAGGGGTCCGGCAGCGAGGGGGGGTCCAGCAGTGAAGAGGCCATGGGGCAACCACAGATCCAGAAAGATGGAAGGCAAACTGGAGATCAGACAGGCGCGGGTCATACATGTGAGATCCAGCAGTGATGGAATGGTCCAAATAGCAAGGAGCAAGTCCATCAGAAAACAAAGAGCTATGCAACATAACAGGAAATAACCTGGTGCAGCAGCAGGAAGCCTAGCATTTCCTGGGCTTAATAGCACCAACCCAGGAAATAATTCTGCTGAGGAACAGCAGCAAAACCAAGAAACCAGAGCGGTTCCAAGGAATTACTCCTAAGCACCATGGGCTACCGGAGGAACCCGGTGAGGACTGAGCTGGAAGCACAGTCGGGACATGACATTATCATTGTAAAAAATAAAAACGGAGCATAGAGCGCACTAATAATGTGTAAAAAATGTGTGAACTGTGAATATAATAAACGTCTCCAGTGAATCAAATTGTGAACAGTATAAGTAACAATAGTGATGACAATTGATATGAAATATATGAAAAAATATAGAGTGAATGAACTCAAGCCCCAAGTGTAGTATGGAATAAAATCACTTTCCTTTGGGGAACACAGGAGGGTCTGCTGCTATGGTTGGTTGAATGACAGGGCATCCAAATCTATGGAGAAAAGAGAAACACGCACAGACCTCTCATGCTGTAGTATGTAAAATTAAAATTTATATGTAAAGGTAAAAGATGCATGTACAGCAACAAAAATCTTTAAAACATTGGTTAAAAACCCGTATTATCCACGAGGATGCGAGGGTTCGCCGCTCCACGCTTCAATTGCAACAGGTGATTTGTGGAAAACCGGGGCGTCCGTCTTATCTGGGGGAGCCGTCTTCTCTCATTGCGCAGATGTTGCTCCGAAGGTTAGTCTCACCGCGGGATTGTTCTCAAGTTCCTCTGACTCCACCCCGAGCACCGGGGCTTTCCTCCAGAGCAGAGGGAACCTCCAAGGAATCGGCGCACCTCCAGTGACAGCTCACAAATTATGTCAGCGCTTCCGAATCAGTATATGTGAAGAGTGACGGAAACGCAGGGTGAAGGAGACAGTGCCAGTCCAGTAAAAGGTTCTCCAGCATCACAAGCAACTTCCAAAATCCTACGGGTTTCGTGACTCACAAGTCACTTCATCAGGGATTCATTATCATTTTAAGACACAGATATATAAACAGAATAATTTAGGGCTCTTGTTCAACCACATTTGTGATCCTAGACACTTAAAGCTGCAGACCAAGCAATATCCTACATGTGTTGTTTTTTTTAATAAATCAGTTCTGTACTATGAAAATACTTGTATAGTAGCATAAAAAAAACAACAACTGAATGACATTTTTTATGTACTATAATGTAACAAGCATTTTTTGTTTCTGTAGCAACCATTTACAAAGTCACATCCCCTTCCTCTTCTGAGACAGGCTCCGGCACACCCCCTTTTCAGCCCTGCCCTCTCTCTAGCCGTGCACCAATTATATCTAGTGACTGCCTGGTCACATGATCTCCCCCACAGAACTTTGCATCTTTGGTCCTCTTCTGTTGCACTGACAGCCATTTAGTGAATCCCCCAACCAAATCTTCACTGATCGATCACAGGAGAACAGATCGATTGGCAACTTAGCTAATTACTTATCATTGTGTGCATTGTATTGGTGCACATATTAAAGGGATTTTTTTTTATTTTTTATTTTTTTAAACTGCAGTTTGGACTGCTGCTTTAATGTGATAGTGTGAATCAAACACAGTGAAATGGTGATTATACTATTTTTAAATGTTCATTTTTATTGTTACAATTAAATACATAAAATCTAAGTCGATCTGCACTTTTGCTCTCTTCATTATCTCTTCTTCCCTGAGATCATGTTGTTTACATTACACCTGAGAAGAGGTCTGACCAGCCCTTCCTGCTGCATTCTATATGGAAGTGCCTTTATCCTTATGGGCCATGTACTGTAAGTGTATAGAGATTGATGTATCCATTAAAGCAGCACTACATGCTGCATCCTGTTGTTATTGTTATTATTATTATTTACAGGATTGAAGCAGGGGTCTCCGAAGCTGAACTGTGTTAATTTCAGCTCTGGGCACCCCCTACTTCCCAAGATATTTACCTCCATAAGAGTGCCGGTATTTCTGTGGTGTTTAAATGTCCTGGTCCCACGGGTCAATTGCAACCTGCACTGGGTGACGTCACGGCTTCCTGTCGGGCGGCATGACGCGGGACATTTAAAACCGCCATTTCGTTACGCACACAAGTTGCCTGGCTGCAGAGATACTTGCACGCCTATGAAGGTAAATATCTCTGGAAGCAGCTGAAATGAACACAACTCTTTTATTCCTGCTGTGTAAATGTAGTAAAGCATAAAATGTGTTTGGTGTAACTATAAAGCAGAGCCGGAGTTTCGGGACATGCAGGACTAAGAAACCCAAAGAAAATGGTGTCCAGGGGCTGAGATCAGGCCGGGGAGTATGCACCCAAAGACCGGAGCCATTTTCTGCCTCCCTAGCCTCTCGGCAGGAGATATCCTTATGACCAAGAGAAGCAGTTGCTGAGTCCCTCTGATTTTCGCTGCTCCCATTGGCCAGTTTGAATTTCCCTTCACAGCCCTTTTAACTCTCTCAACACCCGCCCAAGCCCTGATTGGTCCATGGAGGTGAGGCCTTGATTCCTGATTGGTCAGTGAGCAGAAACCACACTCATTGGTTGCAAGCCTATCTACCATGCTTTCCTAGGGCAGAGGGGAATATACTGTAGAAAATACATCCTGATCAATGTCCCAGAGCTCAATCGGATCCCATCGTGGAGGTGTACTAAGGGGTGGGCTCCGAGGCTGTGCCGGATACACCTAAAAATGAGACTGGGTGCCTATCCGAGCGGGAGATTTGAAAGTGCTTCTACACTATGGACTGTAGCTGAGCCAGAGAAGCGGAGAGCTGGACTTTCAGCGGGAGATTCGAAAGTGTAAATAGCACCAGTGAGGTCTGGACAGTCTCTATCCTCACAAGAGTGGAACCCGGGTAATCCTTGTAAGTGGCACCTGGCACCCAAGAGTTCACCTATATTCCCTGTGTTGAGTGTAAGCTCTGTTTGTGATTTTGTGCTGTGCTTGCTGGCTCCGGCTACAATAAATATTGTTTATTGAACTGCATTGTCCAGTGTGGTGCCCGGTGATAAGTTCTGGTCTTCAGTGACAATGATAATGGAAGTTACTCTGTGAACTGCTTTCTACATACATTTAACAGCACATGACTGACTTTAAAAATTGAGCATTATTATTCTATAGGGAATATTGGGTGCTAGTATAGCGTGAGTTCTAGCAGAAAAGGTATACTATAGCATGAGGTCTATCGGAAAATGTACACTATAAAGTGAGATCTACCGGAAAATGTATACTATAAAGTTAAATTTACCGGAACATGTATACTATAGCATAAGGTCTACCAGAAAATTTACCCTATTGACAAGCAATGGCTGCTTTTCCAATATCAACGGATTACGAGCCACTGAAATAAATGTTAAATGTCAGCATTCTGAGATAGTTAATAGAATTGATGATCCAGGGCACAATGCGGATTTTCAAAAAAGATTTCATTTATCAAAACAGCACCAAATACGACGTTTCGTCAGCATTCCACAGTTCATAAAAACAAATAAAAAGGCAATTATCATCCATTATTTCATGTCCAAGCAGTCCTGCCCTCATTATTGAAATGATCCTAAAACATAGACATACATAAGAATAAGAAGCAAAGTGTTTAGCTGCCTTGTTCTAAGTTATTGGCATATGAGTTAGTGTTACCATTTCTGGATTCAGTGACATGTTCTGTGTGACCTTGGACAAATCGTTTTATTTCCCAGTTCTTCAGGTACTAAATCAGACTGTAAACTCTTTGGCGATGTAACTATTGTACCCACAATCCATCTCATCATCATTTTGCTATGCACAAAATAAATAATGGTTTGGAAATCTTCATACACTGCCATGCCAAGGTCGTGGAATGTATGCTGGGTAGGAGTTGGCAGATTCATTCCTGGTTCTTGCCGCCAGGTGTTCACAACAAAAACTACAATAAAATGTTCTGCTAGTTGCGGAAGAAATGCCAAGTGCTAGATTGGCTTAGACACAGAAGTGCCCTGTCAACACTGCCAATAGTCCCTACACAGAACATTGAGGGCCACTGGGTAGCTACAAGCAACATGTTGGCAGGAAGCATGGAGAACCATTCTCCACGCTTTTGTTCAGTTGGCAAAAAAGACCACTTTATTGTCTCATGCGCCTCTTGCAGGAATATATCCCATTTAGTTCCAAATAATAATAAAAATATATTTGATTGACCAGATGGCTCTTTTTCTTGTTGCCTTTATTTCTGAGCTTTTATGGCATGCCAATTCCAGTTGCAGGAGATTTTACTACTAGATTGAAACAGTAGCCTTTGTAGTTCACTTCCAGTGTTTGTGAAGTTCTTTGTGAGCGTAATTTAACCCAGGACTTCTATAAGATCCCCATCTGTTTAATTCCTTGAGCACCTCAGCTGGAATGCACTTTTTCGAATGTTATTGCCCAAATGTTAAAGGACTACATGACTAACATCTAGCAATAGAAAAGAATGTGGTAGCAGTAAAGCATCCATACATATGGTCAGTAGAGTGTGATCGGCAGATAAATAAACGTACATGGTGATTTATTATGTACAATGAATAGGCCTGCAAAGAGCTGCTCAATAAATGTGAATGGTTTCAAGACCGTGTTGAATAGTGAATGCTTTTGAATAGTATGTGCGTGGTTGAGGCAGGTTTGTTCTATTATTAACCCATATTTGTGTAGCAGATAAATTAGTACTATCTGTTGCTGTTATTAGTGAGTACTAATTTTAAGGCTGAAGCCCATGACTTTGGGAACATAAATATGCTGGTCATTTCTTCACTGCCTCCGTCCACAAGACCATTCCATGCGTGCATTGCTGTTTTGAAAACCGCCACTCTTCTTCTCATCCTCCTCTGGTACTTTTCCTGGGCTGACCTCTTGACAAGGCTACAAATACTCAGAAAGAAAATCAAGGCCAGAAACTCTCATGCTAAATAAAGGTGCTTCCACTCTCTGGACAGTTTCCTTATTCTGAAGTCACACACAATCTAGGTATTGAACGGCGAAGTGTACTAGACAGATATTATCCAATATGATATTTGGTAGTAGTGCAAAGCATGCGTGTCAAAATTTCACCTGTAGTTGAAGAATAAGTAGTTAAAAAAAATATATACTCATTTGTTAAGAGAACTGATAAATGTATTAGGTATATCATGATGATCGTGTCGTGTACAGTATATAGCATTTCATATGTTTAGTATTTTTGTACACTTGTTTTTTGTCTATAATTTTTTGTGCTTGTTTGAGGGTTTTTTTTAATCACAACCCGAATCAGAAGAACTTATTATATTTTCTTTCTGTTCTGTCTAATAATAATAATAATAATAATAATAATATCATCATGTTCTTGTATAGCGCTACTAGTTTTACGTAGCGCTTTACAGAGATATTTTGCAGGCACAGGTTCCTGCCCCATGGAGCTTACAATCTATGTTTTTGGTGCCTGAGACACAGGGAGATAAAGTGACTTGCTCAAGGTCACAAGGAGCCAACACTGGGAATTGAACCAGGCTCCCCCTGCTTCAAACTCTCAGTGCCAGTCAGTGTCTTTACTCACTGAGCCACTCCTTCTCCATTAGTTGAAAAGATTATGCACCAATATAGCATGATGGCATCAAGTGGGAATGTATTGGCAGGCTCAAGTCATTACTGTTTTTGGAATCCAACCAGATTGGACCTTATAGATTTGTCACCTTCCTGCTAGCTAACACTAGATGGACGGGTGGTGTGCTACTGAAGGTACTGTATGATAGCAACAAACCTCCTGCCATCAGAAAACTGCACTCTGCTAATCACTCTCTTATGAATTACACTTTTAACTGCAACAATGTACCAGGTGATTCTAAATAGTTTAAGAAATAGGCTTTTAGCAGGACTTCAGCTTACAGCATTGATTTACTAGACAATGTAAAACAATTCTTATTAAACATAATGGTTAAACAACTCCTCCGGTTTTTAAATGAAACCCCCATACATAACTGTTCTTTCACATCATAATGAAATACAGTGGTGTTCTAGGTTACTGCTGGAGGTGGCATGAAGCAAATTAGACCTCATTTATAACTTTTCTTTACAAAGACGGCTACACAAATTAAATAGATACATTAGCATGAAACACCTTTTATAATTCAATTCAGACTAGTAGAGAACTTTGACATTCGTTCTTTTATTACAATTCTAAAATGATATGATTTAGAAGTTACAAATGGAGTGGTGGGGAGAGCAAGTCTTTCATTGGCTGCCTGCCATATTGTTAATGGCAGACTGTGTTAAAACAGTAATAGAAAATCCTGTGAAAGGAAAACCAAGCTTTTGTTCCTAATTATCAAAGGCAAAATGCATGGATCTTAATGATGAAAGGTATAGTTTTAGGTACCATAGCCACAAGGGAAGTCTCTTAAGGACTAAAACTGATGAAAGCATGAAAAGCAATAAAAAAAAGGCAATGATGTTTCTCTTAGATTCTCTTTACTCGTCAGGCCTTAAGCTCAGATTTAGCATGAGTGTTTTAATGACTAGGGAGTTCTAAAAATCATAGTATAGGTGACCTTGTGAAGGCCTGCGCATCTTCCGATGATAGATATTGAATCTAATTATAATAAGTCAAACAGAACCAAAGAGGAAAAAAACAGTGAAATCCATAGTTACATAGTAGATGAGGTTGAAAAAAGACGTATGTCCATCAAGTTCAACCTATGCTAAATTTAGATGACAAATATTTATCCTATATCCGTACTTACAGTATATTGATCCAGAGGAAGGCAAACAAAAAACCCCAGTGACACATCATCCAATGATATCTCATAATGGGAAAAATAAATTCCTTCCTGACTCCAAATATTGGCAATCAGATTACTCCCTGGATCAAAATCCTTCCTATGCTTACTTATTTGGTATATGCCTGTATACTTTTCCTTTCTAAAAAGATGTCCAACCTTTTTTTGAACAAATCTATTATATCTGCCATCACAGTCTCCATGGGTAACGAATTCCACATTGTAACTGCCCTTATTGTAAAGAACCCTTTCCTTTATCACTGGTGAAATCTACTTTCCTCCAACCTTAAGGGATGGCCTATGAATCCAATATTGGAAAGTGCTAAAGGTTCCCTCTCTTCAAAGTGATAAACTCACAAATTTGTCAAGCAAGCATGTATAAACGATTTCTTTGAAGGTGTCTTGCACTCCAATTTTTCTCCAACAACACACGCCTCTGACGCAAAATGGAAAAAAGCATCAATAGTATGATTTAATAAAAAATATATAAAAATCTATGTGCTATGCATTCATAAATGTTTTAAACATAAACCAGCCTTGGCGAGAACAGCAAAAAACAATTCAAAGAGCGACCATGCAGTCTCACTGTCCAGGATCAACATACAGATGTAAGCAAGACTTACCGTCGCCATGACCCACTGACTGAGTCTAAATCCCAGGCAATTATTTGCGTTTTGTGGTTTGGATGTGGTGACCACAACTGAGTCGTGAATGTGCCACCACTGGGAGAAAGAAATGGCGTTTTATTGTTAGTCGTACTACTCTCCAGTAATGATAGGTGGCGCTAAAATGTCTTTAATCTCACTGATTTGCGGCACTGAGGACAGTAAGTCTGACTACATCTGTAAATACAATCTAACCCTTCTGTGATTCCGTTAATTTAATATGATATCCTATGTATTTCAATGTAACCCACCACTTATTCCCACAAAAAAACAGATGACTAAAAAGTATTTTTAAATTATATATTTTTTTAATATGTACGAAAGGCAGAAAAATCAGGTGGCGCGTAAGCCACTAGAATTTTGCCACATACATTTTTGCTTATAGAAACTGTCGCGGCCAGACACCATAGAAGCAGGTAGTAGGGGAGGGAATACTGTGTGCAGGCTTTGTCTACGCAGCAGATGGTGCAGACAAGTTGTGTCAGTGTTGTGGCAAAATCTCACATGACTAATCTCAGCACTCAATACATGCTAATATTATACAAGAAACAGCCCATTGCAGTTACAATGTTTTTCAGTTACCAAGCTTTTATTTAAGTGAAACTCTCATAGAATAAAAGTATAAGAATATATATGTCTCTATCTGCCTACTCCGATTATTATAATAATAAAATAGAACATATTACACCGACTCACTTTGCCTATACTTGAATACTTGAGGTTAGTAGGAAAAAGTTTAACATTTTATCATTATATGTAAATGAAAAAAACAAAACAAAGACTTTGATCGACATATTCTTCTAGCTGTCTCTTGTATAATTTCATTCTGTAAAATAATTGTGAGCACATTATTTATTAAGAATCGAGAAAAATAAATAAAAGCTTAAGTACACTGTCTATACGCATGCGTGTTGCATGGAACACATATATGTGTCTTTCAATGTAGGTGCATGCGTGTTCAATTGAACGCAAGTATGGGTTATTGAATGAAGGAGTATGCATGTTTTATGGATTACATATGCAGGTAATTTGGGAATGACAGCTCTGTGTAAAGTTATATTTACTTTGATTATCCATTGGCAGAGGCTGAAAATTGGATCGCAGCAACCCGTTGTAGAAGTTGTTGAAAAGAGTATGCTGCCCGCAGTAGTTCGACTTGACCATGTACAGATGCAGCCAACAGTATTAGATCACTTGCCTTGGAAAATCTGGGGCAAACTCACAGTAAATGCCTCAATGTAACGCTTGCGCTGCCCATGAGCAAGACAGGACCCCAGTACTGAGGTGGACAAGTATTGAACCACGCACCCACAGCAGCGAAGCGTGCCTGGCAGGCGGATTGTCATCGTAGCCGGGTCTGAGTTGGAGAGAGTGGGTTAGTCCAGATACTTTATATTGTGAATAAATGAATATAAGGCGCTAACAACTTAAATAATTAGTGATTACGTACAAGTTAATAGTGTAATATATATTGATATATGTGCTCAAAAAATAAATCAATCCCTGCTCAAACCCTCTGGTAGAACCTGTTCCCGGGTTCCAAGTAGAAAGATGTATTTCAGACAGTCCAGGGGGAGCAAAATATAGGGAAATGAGAAACAAAAAACAACAGTGCAAAATTAAGTGCAGACGTTGAGACTATGATGAAATATAAAGTCAATATCTTGGCTCTGCCGGTCTATCTACTCACAAGATATAAGTGGTAAGTATGCAGTTGGCAAATTAGGGCTGCCACCCCAGGAAGTAACTGTATGCTGTGGGATTCCCTCCAGGCTTATCTCCTCAGAGTGTCCCACTCCTGACGAAGCCATTGACAGCTTGCAGAGCTGGGCGAAACGCGTAGAGTGGTGTTTTGGTCTAGTGAGGGATCCGTAGCTGTACCTTCCACTGAGCAGTGACGTCACACGCACCGGAGGAGAAACGGAGCTGAGAGTCCCAGGTTGCTGATGAATGACATCCAGAGCCAGAGAGGAGGCGGTGAGATCGGCGGAGTACCCCCTAGATTCACTTTGATTGTGATACATGCGTTTTTATTTTTGGCACATTGTAAGTGCACATTTTATATGCTTATACACCTTTTATAAAGTTTATTGAAAGACAGATCGCGCTATGTAGCTTTGTTTCTTCCCTTATGTATATCGTGGTCACTCTGAGGAGATAAGCCTGGAGGGAATCCCACAGCATACAGCTACTTCCTGGGGTGGCAGCCCTATTTTGCCAACTGCATACTTACCACTTATATCTTGTGAGTAGATAGACCGGCAGAGCCAAGATATTGACTTTATATTTCATCAGAGTCTCAACGTCTGCACTTAATTTTGCACTGTTGTTTTTTGTTTCTCATTTCCCTATATTTTGCTCCCCCTGGACTGTCTGAAATACATTAGTCCAGATACTTGCCAAGGTCTTGCCCCTTAATGCACATAGGTGAAGATATTCAGTGCACCACCTGCTGACCACACATACTGAACGGCAATAAAAGAAATAACCGCTCAATAATTATGCCGGTTGACAGTAGCAGAAATGAGGCGCGGCAAACAAAATGTTCACATGGCTGTCATCTCACACTTTCTCGTGGTCACGGGGATAGTAAGTCTTGCTACATTTGTAGTAGGTACTTCTGGGTCACGTGACTTGGTCCTCTCATCTCAAAATATTAAGGCTAACTCCGTCTTCCTGATGCGTCGTATCCAATCACCCTATGCGTTTTGCTGAGGCTGCGTCAGGGTTATATACCTTAGCGCTAATAAATCAATTAAAGCTGACTCATATACAATTAAATACCCGTCATGATAGCAATGCAACAAAATATAGAATAGACTAATATCATAGACTAATATCAGCTGATGTCTACACATGTATAATGAAATGACTATTTTCAAAGCTAAATACAGGAAAAGGAAACTATTAAATGGTGTGCATATTATCTAAAACACAGATCTCAATACACCTAATAGATTTAACATCTAATGCCATAACATATCATTATAAATGACAAATAAATTAGAATTTTGAAAAAGACTAACAATATTATCACCATAATATATATAAATAAAGTGCTATAATGAATAAGCAACACCAAAAACAAAAAACATGTACAGTACCCTGTAATGATATATACATAGATCTACAACCATACATAAAATGATCTAATCTAGAAAGGAAACTAAATCAATATCAATGTTTAGCCCTTGAGGGACAAACGTTTTTAAATTACTGTATATACAGTATATCCAATAAGTCTCTTTTTGAGAAATGGGTTTTTATCCTATCCCCACCTCTGTGATGTGGATTAACTATGTCTAAACCCATAATTGAAATTCCATTTGTATTTTGATGGTGGAACTTTTTTGAAATGATTGGAGACACTGTGTCCCCAATCCTTTCTATATGTTCCCGATGTGTTCTCTGTTGTGTGTTTTTAGTTTTCTGGTTGTTCGACCCACAATGTATTTGTTACATGGACATATCAAATGATAAATGACTTGATCTGTATAACATGTTATAAAGTTTTTAATATCATATTCTTTATCATCTACATTTAACCTACATTTCTTCACACGTATTTGTTCCAGTATTAAATTCACATCCCTTGTATTTTAAGCATTTGCCCAACCAACTTTCTTTTTGATCTTCTTTCCTAAGGATCTGACTTGGTACAATTTGGTTTCTAATATTTTTTGCTTTTCTAAAAATTATTTGCGGATTCACAAGTAAAAATTCCTTTAGTATCTGGTCTTTATTCCAGTTTTTTGTAAAAAATGTCCTAATATCGGGGGCTTGATTATTATTTTTGAGAAAGATTGGAGTGGAAGAAATCGTTGATTCCACACGTGCATAAAGAGACACATCTGTGAGTTTATTACTTTAGAGAGAGGGGGGGGGGGGCATTTATCACTTCCTAAAATTGGATTACACAATGTTTTTCTCTTTGAGCCATAGATTCTATTTGTCTTTCTACATTGGACTGTATTATTTGGTGGGAGTAACTTGAACCAGGCTGCAGGGAAACTATTACAGTAGTTTAGAGTTCACTTTTGTTTATTAACACAGTCACAATATGTATTTTGTAAAAGAAGCACAGTTCTTTACATTTTATGTTGCATGTTCTTATTATAATAAGCAGATTTTTTTAGGCTAAAAACACATATGGCCATATTTACTTTACAAAATTACTCCATAAGACACCTTCTCTGCTGGAGGACACCTTATAGTCCATTTACTTGAATGGGCATGTAGAGATGTGTGCAGAGGATAGAACACCAGAGATGTTTTTGGAGAAATAAACGTAGGCTTTATTAGCCAGCAGCTTTAAACAGAAAACAGCTTCATATTAGCAATACAAAATTAGAGCAGAAAACAATAACCAGGCCCAGCCCCATGCAGGGGGCCGACTAGCATTCAGCAGTACCTATCTGAGGGCTGGAACGCTAGGCCTCTTACAAACCTTTGACACAGTCAAAAGAGATGTCCCTGTAGGCAGGGTGCTCTCCATGTCAGTACAGGGTCTGCAGTGTTGTCTGTGGGGGTTCCCTCTGGAGGATTTCTGGGGCCGGTGTTTCTTGGAACAGAGAGTCTCTCTTCAATCTGGGATCTCCCTGGCAGCACAGACTCTCCCTGTGCTAAGCTGAGATCCCCTCCAGCCTGTGCAGCAGCCTTTTAAGTTTGCTTGATTTGCCAGGTGGAGACTAGTCAATTAACCCCTGCTGCAATTAACCAGCTCCCTGCTGGACTCATCAGCTAAAGACAGGCTATATTTTGGAAGTTCTGTGCTGTCTGTATTCTGCAGGAGATAAGGTAGGGACAATGGTGGGGGTATATTTAATATGTATTGGGGTGGTAGGAGTATATTCAATATATATGGGGGTGGTGGGGTATATTTTATATATGGGGTGGCGGGGGTATATTTTATATGTATTGGGGTTGTGGGAGTATATTTGATATGTATTGGGGTGGTGGGAGTATATTTGATATATATGGGGGTGGTGGGAGTATATTTTATATGTATGGGGGTGGTGGGGGTATATTTAATATGTATGGGGTGGTGGGGGTATATTTAATATATACGAAGGTGGTGGGGGTATATTTAATACATATGGGGGTGGTGGGGGTATATTTTATATGTATTGGGGTGGTGGGAGTGTATTTGATATGTATTGGGGTGGTAGGGGTATATTTAATATATATGGGGGTGGTAGGGGTATATTTAATATATATGGGGGTGGTAGTGGTATATTTAATATATATGGGTGTGGTGGGGCTATATTTTATATGTATTCGGGAGCGTGTTTTTTTTTTTTTAGATGTATTGGAGGCGTCGCAACTTTTACCATTGTGTCCAGTATTTTTGGAAAAGGCATCTGGCAACCCTACCCACCAATGCTAAAAATGTAAAATCTCCATTCTAAGTCTAGCTAGGAGGGCTCGCTCTCCCCCCGCCGTGGCGCCCGGCACCCCCTCACCCCGCCCGGCACCCCAGCTCCGCTCACTCTCCCCCGCCCGGAAGTGGAACCCTGGCTCCGCTCGCTCTCCGCCCGCCCGGCACCCGGCTCGCGTCACAACCGCTCGCAGCCTAGCAGTGCAGCACTTCCGGTGCCTGCTGCTGTTAGTGAGCGCACTGTCTCCCAGTCACCCGCCTAGTCACTGTCACCCACCCAGTCACTGTTTCCCAGTCACCCACCCAGTCACTGTCTCCCAGTCACCCACCCAGTCACTGTCTCCCAGTCACCCAGTCACTGTCACCCACCCAGTCACTGTCACCCACCCAGTCACTGTCACCCACCTAGTCACTGTCACCCACCCAGTCACTGTCTCCCAGTAACCCACCCAGTCACTGTCTCCCAGTCACCCTCCCAGTCACTGTCTCCCAGTCACCCACCCAGTCACTGTCTCCCAGTCACCCACCCAGTCACTGTCTCCCAGTCACCCACCCAGTCACTGTCTCCCAGTCACCCACCCAGTCACTGTCTCCCGGTCACCCACCCAGTCACTGTCTCCCAGTCACCCACCCAGTCACTGTCTCCCAGTCACCCACCTAGTCACTGTCTCCCAGTCACCCACCTAGTCACTGTTTCCCAGTTACCCACCCAGTCACTGTCTCCCAGTCACCTACCCAGTCACTGTCTCCCAGTCACCCGGTCACTGTCTCCCAGTCACTGTCAACTGTCATTCACCCACCCACTATCATTCACCCACCCACCCAGCATCATTCACCGTCATTCACCCACCCAGTCACCCAGGCAGGCAGCCACATGTCTTTTGTTGAAAAGATAAAAATAAACAGGTTGCATTGTAATGTTTTTTTCTGTATCACAATAAGAAAACAGTTAAGTAAAAGTTGCGCGCTAAAAGATATTTTTTCGTGGTAAGTGCGCTTTGGGTTCGGGGGGGTGGGCTATGCGTTTGGAGGGGGACTGCTCCTTTCATTTGTCCCGGGCCCTATGATTTCTGTTGGCGTTCCTGCAGGGCCATATTGACTAAGCCTTGTGGAGCCGCATTATTTCCATGCTGCAGTTATTTGACGTCCTGACAATCCACAATCCTCTAAACCAGGGGTGCGCAAAGTTTCTACGCTGTGCCCCCCTGCCTGCCAGCCCGAGCGTTCACGCCCCACTTTCCTGTGAAATGACGCCGCTGGTTATGGGACGTCACATGACCCCGCGGCATCATTTGACGCGCGTTACCATAGCGACGCATCACATGACCCCTCCGCCGCGTTGCCATTGCGACACATCCAGAAGCCGGTTGAATCCCGGTTAATTGATGTTGCAGAGGCCTCGCGCAGTCCCCCGGCATTTAATTTAAATGCCTCAAAGAAGAGCGCGGGGCCTCTGCGACCGCCACGCCCCCCCCAAAAAAATCCAGTGCCCCCAAGTTTGCGCACCCCTGCTCTAAACCAGTGGTTCCCAACTTCTTCAAGAAGTCTTCAAGAAGCCCCAACATGTCAGGTTTTAAGGATATCCCTGCTGGAGCACAGGTGGCTCAATCAGTGGTTAAGTAATTTCGATTGAACCACCTGTGTGTCTTAGAACCTTAAGACCTACTGGGGGTTCTTGAGGACTGGAGTTCAGAACTACTGCTCTAAACCAAAAGGTCCCCAACTTTTTATTATCTAGAGTCTCATAATTATATAATCATGCTAACAATAATTAGTAGCTAGCATTAATCCCCAGACTTAAAGCAGCAATCATCCTGCAAATAATTTCCTTTTTTTGAGAATGACCCCTAAAAAAGGCATGCTGGCTAATGAATAAGGAGAACTTTGCATCGAAATATGCAGCTAACCATTCTATGTATAAGTAGAAAATAAGAAAAGGTTAATAATGCCAACGTGTTGCAGCTTGCTAGACAACCGCGAGGATCTGTTTGTGAATCAATATTTGTTTTTGTCGGGGCATACGCACATTCAGTATGTGGGATACCTCTGAACTATTCTTTCATTTCTAACATAAACTTCCACCTTATTTGATTAAACCTGATGTCAAAAAATCCGTTTCTGCATTGGTTGGAACGATTTTGCTCTCTTGCACTCACATATAAACAACTACTTTTCCATCGAATGACCACTGCTTACCTACTTAGAAACAAGATTTGCAGAATTAATAGGAGCAATCCTTCCAAAATAAAAAAGTACATCAAATAAAACCAAAATAGAAAAGCATACATATAACAATTAGTTAGCTCTAAGGCAGGGATGGCCAACCAATGGCCCGCAATGACCACGTATTCACCCGCGTTCATCAGCCATGCCTAGCTCCCCTCCACCGTGGGACCCCAGGGCTCCCACAACCTCCCCAAGATACAATTCTTAGAGGGGGAATCGAGTGAGAGAGGAGGGGAGGAATTGAGAGAGGAGGGAGGGGGGAGAATTAAGAGAGGAGGAGGGCAGGGAATTGATTGAGAGACGAGGAGGGGGGATTTGAGAGCAAGGAGGATGCGGGACAGTAGGACAGTGTCCTCCCCCCAAAATTGTGCCCATTTATTGACACCATGGAAGAAAGGTTGGCCACCCCTGCTCTAATGCAATAGTTCTCATCCTTCTACTGTATGAGAATCAGTAAATGTATGGGGACTATGTATCAAGATGATGCAGTTTACACATTGACGATGTGTATTAAACTATTAATAGAGCTTCCAATATATGGAGCTAATCACTATAGCATCAGGGATAATGATACCTTACACTTTGTGGGTTTTGAAACTACCCAAGGACAAAGTAAAACTTGGGCAGCAACAAATACAAACATCCATACACAACCCACTATAATACAGTATTAAGGTGAACAATAACTTACTGTTGATGCACTTACTGTTGTGATGTGAAAGAATGCTGATGTAAATTAGCTTAATACTGCACATTGAAGTGTAGAAATGCAATATGAAATTGATGCTGAGCAGTTAATGACAGCACAATTCACATTTAATGTCTTTGATACAGTATGTATTACTCCTATAGAGCGCTTGATAACCATGACCAAACTCTTACATGGAGACAAACAGTGCTAAAGCAGAACTATTAGTCACTGCATCCCATGGCTTAAGTGAAAGGATCAGTACAATTATTTTTTTCCATGGACAATAGTGCAGGTACAGTAATGGTTCATGGTGGGTTGTTAAGAACCAATGCACTTTGTTTCTTGCCTTGTACACACTCTTTTCTATTGGTGTTTTGACTGAATGATAACAGCATCCTGAGGAATAATAACCCCATTCAATGTTGGAAGGGCCTATATGTTCAGACACTAGAGCAGTGGTTTTAAACCTTTTTTAGGTTAAGGAACCCTATAATTATATTGTGAAATTCTGCAGAACCCCAACCCTCTCTAATAGCGCGTCTGAGATCAGGTGCATTGTAAAGAACCCCAACCCTCTCTAATAGCGTGTCCGAGATCAGATGCATTGTTAGGAACCCCAAATCTCTCTAATAGCGTATCTGAGATCAGATGCATTGTAAGGAACCCCTAACCCTCTCTAATAGCACGTCTGAGATCTGATGCATTATAAGGAACCCCAACCCTCTCTAATAGCGCATCTGAGATCAGATGCATTGTAAGGAGCCCCAGCCCTCTCTAATAGTGTGTCTGAGATCAGATGAACTGTAAGGAACCGCATCCCTCTCTAATACATCTGAGATCAGATGTATTGTACATTGTTCTGTATTTGATACGATTTTTAAATGATCTGAAAATTGCAGAAAACCCTCCTTTAGTGATACCCGGGGAACCCAAAGGTTCCTAGGAACCCCTGGCGAAAACCACTGCACTAGAGGGTATAATAGAGCACTAGATGGTATAATAGACCCTAGATTTCACCTGGCCAAGTTTCGCATTTGATACAGAACCTGTCTTGGAATAAATAAGTGAGGGGGAAACAAGTAATATTATACTAGACTAATGCAAAACATTTTTGACCAGTTTGCTGGTCGAGACAACATTGAGACATTTGGAAACTTAAGGTATAGTATATATGAAAACTGGTACCACATGAAATGTTTTATGTTTCACAATATGTTACAGAATATTGCTATTAAATCAAACAAAAACAGATGTATTGCACAGTAATACATAGTATAGTCATTGTATATGCAGATGTGGCTAGTGGTAAATAGCGTGAGATTATTACAACCGAATGCACAGGTCACAGCTGTTGCTTGATATTGAACAGCAATTTAGGATTTCAATCCATTACATTAATGTATGTACGTTTAGGAGGTTCAAAGAGCTAAGCATGTAACCCACAATTCAGAAAGCACTTATCATTGAAAAAAATGTCTTCTTTTGCCGTTCTGACAATATTAGAATTTTAGCAATACATTTCAAAGTCTTATATTATAGCAAATGTAGGGGTTTCTACACTTGCGAATAATTGTACTGTTCAACTGACACGGCAGGTGTAATGCAGCGTAACTGACACTGCAGGCAGGGCCATTTTAAGACCTTCGTAGGCCCTAGGCACTTTTATTTCTAGAGGCCTGTGTGTCCGATATTTTTACTCATTTTACGCTAATTTCATAGTTTGCTTGTTTCTTTCGATACTAGCGATATTTGGCATCGATACTTTTGTTTCGATATTTAAAGGTATCGATACTTCGAAGGCATTTTAAATTAACATTTGCTGTTTTCTCTTATTTTGTGATTTTATTTTTGTTTAGGTATTTTTTCAAGTGAAATATTGTAGGCCCTAAAAGGTTCGTAGGCCCTAAAAGGTTCGTAGGCCCTAGGCACTGTGCTTAGTCGGCCTAATGTATAAAGCGGCCCTGCCTGCAGGTGTAATGCAGTCTAACGGACATTGCAGGTGTAATGCAGTCTAACGGACATTGCAGGTGTAATGCAGTCTAACGGACATTGCAGGTGTAATGCAGTCTAACGGACATTGCAGGTGTAATGCAGTCGAACGTACACGGCTTCATTACACGCACTGTAACTAGCACGATTGTGAGTAGAGGCAATAGAATAAAACGTAAGAAATTGTCTAGTTATTTATTGCCGTACAATGGATGGGTTCAAGCTTTTAATGTGATAAATTGATGATTCTTAATCTGCTTTTTAATAACAATGTATCCCTCCCGGTTCATTTTCAGATAACCTTCTTCATGCTGCTTTCTGCTGTGTGTGTCATGCTCAACCTGGCCGGTTCCATCCTCTCTTGTCAAAATGCTCAACTAGTCAGTTCGCTTGAAGGCTGTCAACTGGTACGTACAAAGCACCCGAAAGCAAACACTTGAAGGATTGTACCTGCAGTACTATCCATTTTGACATTAACATTAGATATAATACAGTGCTCTGTTACTTTTTTGCTGGTGAGGGTGCATATCACTAACCCCATAGTTAGTGCCAGGGGTGCCCCCACTGTTTCAGCCCAAATGACAACATGGTGTATGGTTGCCCTCTATCTCTAGCTCTTTTAGGGTGCTCTCCCACATGGCTAGTCAAAGAAGGTATGTTTTGCCTTTACTGTCCTTTTTATATCCTTATCCCACATGTAATTAGGAAATCCTGCAGCATTTTGACATTTTTGAGAAATATTGATTTTTTTTTTGTCACCTCTTTCTTAAAAATGGCTGCTATTGGGATTTTCTAACAATTGCTTTATAAATCTGCTATTTGGATGTTTGGAATGATGAAACTTCCAAGGGCCTCCAACAAAAACCTCAAGTGCATCAACAGACAAACAGGTCATCCACACACAGGGAAAATCTGTATATTTAATTGTATTCATTGTAAAAACTCAGTCCAGTAAATAACAACCTGTTGACTAAGTGTTGCACCCATGAGATGTCAACTTGGGCCCCTTCATCCTGTTCAGAAGTATGTTCTATGAAATTTAGTGTTATGTTTACTAAGCGATGCTAAGCCATAGGATACCTTACCGAGCTGTAAGACACCTCACAGCTCATTCACATTAAGGGAACCATGGGAGTTGACAGGTGTGAAATTGACAAGCAACATGTTCCAGGCCTCTCCAGCTATCCAGGGGTTAAAGTCTCAATAAACTCTTCATAGAGGTGTAATATTGAGGTGGAGGGAGAAGAAGGCGAATGAACATTGTCACCTGGTTGTGTAGATACAAGTCACAGTGATACAATGGTTAATATTGCATCGCTGGAGCCACTTGGTGCAAATTGCAAAGCAGTGTGTATAGTTATTCCAGAAGGGTACAGGTTTACAGCAGAAAGCACTGGAGGTAAGATTGCCTCTTGTGAGTAATGTCAGGTAACATTTGTTACCTTTCACAGTGTGATAGAATAACTGCAGCCGGCAGACAAATGAGGCAAGAGACTTGGAGGCCCCTATGTTTTACATTTAGCAAAGTGCATTGACCAGGCACCAGCTGTTAGTACATATGAAGTCTTTTAAACAGTAGGACATCCTTCTATAACTCACTCATTTCCTTTTTCCTCTTTCATTCCTTAAGTACTTTAGAAAATACTTTTGTGCAGAAAAAAAAAATTGTTGTTAGCTTCTGCCAGGGTACTTACTGTACATCTGAAATGTATTTAGCTAGTTCTTTATATACTGTGTCACATTTTTTAACACATAATTTTATTGAATTTTTCCAAAGGGGAAGGGGTGTACAGGAGAAAGAGAGTGCAGCAAGACTTCCAACAAGCACCTATACAAAATATTTTGTGTACGTCTTTGATTTTGGTGTCTTATCTTTCATACATTTGGGGTAAATTCCTACACAATAAATAAATATATACAGGCTATACAATGTACTGTATGTACCCTTCTTACACATCTGAAGGTTTTATATGTTTGTTTTTATAGTTGTGATGTCCAGTTTAAGGTTATGGTGTCTACCACTACAGGACTATGGGAAGACATCCCAAGGGATGGAATCTTTGGGTTTCCTAGAGGAGGGTATTGGCTTGGTTGAGAGGTGGACGACCTTGGGATTGAGGGTTTTCATAAATCCACCAGGGCTGAAACACAATATTTCACATTTTAAATGATTATGTGTGCTGTGGTCGAGTTTCTCACCAATGTAGCAGAATTGTTAATGCTTTAGACCCAAATTTTAAAGAACCAGTACATTTAGGTAGTATTTACTTACAGACCTTTCTGATAACAGTGCAAGGATCTACAGAAGTGGGTTAATCAATAAAATGTGGTCGTTATTTTACTATTGAACTGAATCACCAGTAGCAAATAGTAATTTTAGTAAATGGTCTTGAGTTGGTAAAAATTAAGACCTTCATGTTTTTCTCAGTTGTTTAGCAACTTTAGCCACGTTATCTACTAAGACTTTTATTCACCCAATAGCTGGTATTCATTTTGGGTCAGAATCAGGAGTTGGGTAAAGGCTATACCCCCCTGTAAAAATGTAATGCCTGTATGCCCGCAGACCTGGCCAGTCCCCAGTACTGAGGTGGGTAAGGGTATAACACGCACCCACAGCAGTGAGGGTGTGCCCGGAGTGTGGTAATGCGTTGCCGGGCCTGGTAAGAAAGGGTTAACGTATACTTGCAGAGTCTGGGGTGTCAGAGATCGGAGAGTAATGTCCATGTGCCAGAGTTCATGGATTGGAGAGAGCAGCATAGTGATGTCCGTAAGCCAGTGTTCAAGGGTTGGAGAGAGCAGCGTAGTGAAGTCCGTAAGCCAAGGTTCAAGGGCAGGAGAAAGCAGAGTAGTCAAATCCAAAGCAGTACACAAGTTCAAGCCAAGGGAATCCAAACAGGGGCAGGGACAGGAACCAGCGCTGAAACAGACAAGGGAGCTAGGCATAGACACTGCACACACAGGAGCTACAGGAAAGCTTTGCAGAGCAATGAGTAAGAGGACAGAGTGGGGTTATAAAGGAAGGAGAACCAATAGGGAAGAGAGGAGGAGCAGAGGCTTGAGTGAGAGTTTGCAGGGATAGGTCTGAGAGAGCAGGGGAGGAGACAGGTAAATAATCAAGAGAGATGGCTTGTAAGCCACAGGGGGCGGAGCTAGAGTTTAGGGGTGGCAGATAACTGGAGCGAGTGCGCGCTCCCTGTGTAAGAGTGCTACGCACGTGCACCACACGTGTCACAGGGCGCGAGGGACGCACCGAAGGCGAGAGGGAAGGAGAGGTGGAGGAGCAAGGTAATGTAGAAGCTGGGGGAATAGAGGCACGCCGAGGGATGCGGGTGCCGCGGAGGGGAGCGAGTGACTGGGAACGCGCACACACAGTGCGGGGGGCGCGCACGTGACCCAAACGCGCGCCAGGGTATGCCAACCGCGCCGCGGAGGAACGGCCGCGAGGGAAGGAAAGGGAGAGAGTGAGGACGCAGGGAAGAGGGAGAGCTAGAAGTTGTGGGAACAGAGGTGACGGGGACACGCTGGGGAGCGTGAGTTCCCTGATCCGTTACAAAAACAAGACTATATAAGGAGCTCACCAATTCCCATTGGAGAAGCAGTCAGTGGTGGTAATAACTGATTATTAAGCTTTAAATGTGAAGTGATGAAGTCAAAAGTATTTAGCCTCCGCAGTGTGCCTTTTTATTTTAATTTTCATCATGACAATGCAAATTATTTGGAAATACATTTCTATGTTGGAAAAATATTGATGTAAACCAATATTTCTCATTGACTCATATTGATTTGTTTTAAAGGTGCACTGTACTATATATACATATATACAGAGCAGGAACTAGGTATTTTAGCGCCTGGGGCAAGTACTACCAACTGCGCCCCCCACCCCCCCCCCCCCTCCCTTAAATCCATTTTTTCCTGAAGGGACGAGGGTTGTTGAATGAGGGAGGGGGGTGGGGGGAAGAGAGATCAATCCTCTCTTCAGTAGCCCTGCAAATTCCCTTCCCCCCCCCCCCACACACACATTGCCCCCACCCTTTCTCTCACACACAGTCCCCCCTCCTCTACCTCCTCCTTCCCCACATTCTCTCTCCACCCTTCCTCCCTCCACAGTCTCTCTTCCATCCTCCCCCAACCATTATCTCTCTACCCCATTTTCCCGCCATTCTCTGTCCCTCCTCACCCACCATTCTCGCTCTACCCCCTCTCCCCACCAGTCTCTCTCTTCCTCCTCCAAAAGTCTCTCTCTTCACCTCCCCCCAACAGTCTCCCTCAACCCCCTTTCCCCCCTAACAGTCTCACTTAACACCCCTCTATCCCCCAGCAGTCTCTTTCAACTCTCCCCTTCCCCCAACAGTCTCTTTAAACTTCGCCCTTCCTCCCCAACACTCCCTCTCCCAGTAGTGGGATTCAGAAATTTTAGCAACTGGTTCTCTCTCACCCCCCTCCCTCCATCCTCTCTCACTCCCCCATATCCTCTCTCACCCCCATATCCTCTCTCACACTCTCCCTTCATCCTCTCACCCTCCTCCCTCCCTTCATCCTTTGTCACCCCCCCATCCCTTCATCCTCTCATCCCCCTCCCTGTTATTCTCACCCCGACTAGACAGTCAGACACACACACACACTCAAAACAGAAGAAATACACACAGGACACAGACAGGACAATGGGAGGACACAAGCAGGACAGAGGCAGAAGCAGGACACACAGGACACAGAGGACACAGGCAGGACACACAGGTAGACAGGACACAGGCAGGACACAGACTCACCTTTCTCTGCACCATGCTTTTCCTCCACTCTTTGACCCTACCCCCAGACTCCTGGCACCTCATCCTGATTAGCTGCTTCTGTGTAATGCAGCCAATCAGGATGGATCAAGCTGCCCAGACCCCTAGCAGAAGCTCTGATCTCTCCCTTCTCGCACCGGTTCGGCGAACTTGGGAAATTCTAGGTACAGGTTCGCACGAACCGGTGCGAACTGGCTAAATCCCGCCACTGCCTCTCCCCCATACCCCACCAGTCTCTCCCTCCCCTCTCCCAACAGTCTTTCAACTCTCCCCTCCCCCCAAGTCTCTTTAAACTCCCCCCTCCCTCCCCAACAGTCCCTCTCCCCCATACCCCACCAGTCTCTCTGTTACGCCGGTGCTACCCGCAGACCAGACCCGTCCCCTGTGCTGAGGTGGGACGTAGGGATACACGCACTCGCAGCAAAGGGAGCGTGTCCGGAGTGTGGTGTTATTGTTTCCAGGCCAGGTATAGTAGTGAAGACAATACTTGCCGGTACCGGTAGTAGAGAAGGAGTGGTTATTGCCGTTGCCAAGATCAGGGATGCCAGAAGTAACGAAGTCCAAGTAGAGCCAAAGTCGAGAGCCAGAGGGGGTAGTCGTCCAATCCGCATCAATACCTGAGGAGTCACTGAGAGAATAGTCAAATGCTTCCATACAGAACTATGTCGAGCGATGAGTGATGGGAAGCACAGGCATAATAAAGCTGGGCAGGCCAATGGGGAAAGGGGGCAGGCCTGGAGGACTGCAAGGAGTCCTCCCTGATAGGAGAGAGGTGTTACAGCCCAGCTGAGTGTAATCATTGCTTTGCATTGAACTGTGTGATGCTTGGGGGCGACGCCTCACTGCAGAAGCAGAGGTTAAATGTGCTCTGTTAGGCGTGTCCTCTGTAAGCTGAGAATGCATGCACATAATGTCTGAGGCTGGCGTGCATGTAGGAGGGCGTGGACGCACCCGGCGCTGAGTAGGGGAATCGCCGAGGGGAGTGATCCCGCGACGGCGGCAGGGGCGAGGAGCCGTGGAGGCCGGTAAGGCCTTATTATTTTGTGTGTCCAGGGACTCCCTACGGAGAGGGAGTGCTTTGTGTGGGAAGCGAGGAGAACGCCGATTCCTGACAGTACCCCCCTCTTCAGGAACGGCCTCAGGACGGTCCAAGAACGGTTTCTCTGGAAACTTTTTCCTGAAGGACTTAAGAAGGGCCGAGGCATGAATGTCCTTTGAAGGTACCCAGGATCTTTCTTCAGGGCCAAAGCCCTTCCACTGCACCAAGAACTGAAGCTGACCCCTGGATAGGCGAGAATCCAAAAGAGAGTGAACTTCGTATTCCTCGTTATTTTGTACAGTAATGGGATCCGGTTTACGAGTCTGATCCGGAAAGAATTGACTGGAGATAAATGGTTTTAAGAGGGACACATGGAAGACATTGGGAATCTTCATACTGGGTGGTAGTTGGAGCCGGAATGCCACAGGATTGATTTGTTCACAAATAGGGAAGGGACCCAGGAACTTAGGTGCCAGTTTAGGAGATGGTACCTTGAGGTGGATATTCCTAGAGGAGAGCCATACCAAATCCCCTGGTTTGTAACTGGGCGCCGAACGACGACGACGATCGGCCTGTAGTTTTGATCTGCGGGAGGAGTTGAGAAGGGTAGACTGAATCCTGGACCATGTGGTTTTGAGGGAAGAAATGTGTTCATCTATGGCTGGTACTCCAGAAGGAACGTTGGGGATGGGAAGACAGGGAGGGTGGAACCCATAATTTATAAAGAAGGGAGACTCCCGGGTAGACTCGGTTTTTGCAGAATTGACGGCATATTCTGCCCAAGAGAGGAGTTGAGCCCAATCATCCTGGAAATCGGATATAAAACATCTCAGGTACTTCTCCAGGGATTGATTGATTCTCTCCGTTTGTCCATTGGACTGAGGATGATAGGCGGAAGAGAAGGAAGAAGAGATGCCCAATCTCTTCGTGAAAGCTCTCCAAAATTTGGATACGAACTGAGAACCTCTGTCAGAAACAATGGACGAAGGGATCCCATGAATCCGGAAAATCTGCTCCGTAAAGATATCAGCAAGGGCGGGGGAGGTGGGTAATCCTTTAAGTGGAATGAAATGGGACATCTTCGAGAACCTGTCCACGACCACCAAGATAGTGTTCATTCCTCTGGACCTGGGCAACTCCACAATGAAGTCCATAGAAATGTGGGACCAGGGGCGGTCGGGAACTGGAAGGGGTAACAGAAAACCCTGAGGCTTTTGACGGAGTCTTGCTTTGAGCGCACGTGGGGCATGCGTGGGTAAACTCCAGAATATCTTGAGACATCCTTGGCCACCAGAAATTCCGACTAATGAGATCAGTAGTCTTCTTAAAACCTGGATGACCTGCAGATTTAGAGGAGTGACCGCAAGACAGGACCTCTGGAACAAATTTGGATGGTACAAAGAGTTTGTTGTCGGGAACGACCACGTCCTTGGGAATGCGTCTCTGGGAGTGCAAAATCTTGTCAAGATTCTTGAAAGTAGACGTGGCGAGAATCCTCTCATGTGGAAGGATAGTCTCCAATGATTCCTCTGGCCTCTCTTCAGAAGAATGTATTTGGGAGAGTGCGTTTGCCTTTACGTTCTTGGTCCCGGGGATATAGGACAGGTGAAAATCGAATCGAGAAAAAAAAAGAGCCCAACGAGCCTGTCGTGGACCAAGGCGTCGAGCGTTCTCTATGTAAAGAAGGTTCTTGTGGTCCGTGAGAATAGTAAACGGCTCTTTCGACCCCTCCAGCAGGTGTCTCCACTCTTGAAGAGCCATCTTCACGGCCAGAAGTTCCCTGTTATCCACGTCATAGTTCCTCTCGGCAGACGAGAATTTCTTGGAAAAATATGCACAGGGATGTAATTTATCTTGGGACGTGGGTCTCTGAGACAGAACGGCACCAGCGCCGCAATCAGAAGCGTCGACCTCCAGGACGAAGGGAAGTTCAATGTCGGGATGATGGAGAATAGGTGCGGATATAAAGGCTTTCTTGAGTGTCTCAAAGGCGGAGATGGCCTCGGATGATCAAGCAGAAGGATCAGCTCCTTTTTTGGTGAGCGCAGTAAGAGGTGCCACAATGGTGGAAAAACTCCGTATAAACTTACGATAATAATTAGCGAAGCCTAAAAAACGTTGTATGGCCTTGAGAGAATTGGGTCTTGACCATTCAGTGACCGCTTGAAGTTTACCGGAGTCCATCATAAACCCCTCATCGGAAATGATATACCCCAGGAACAGAGTAGAGGTCGTATGAAAGGTGCACTTCTCCAGTTTGGCGTACAAATGGTGTTCACGGAGACGGGAAAGGACGTAGGAGGTGTGGCGTATATGGTCCTGGAGATCTTTGGAAAAAATCAGGATATCATCCAAGTATACAATAACAAAAATATTGAGTACCTTACGAAAGACGTCGTTGATGAAATCCTGGAAGACAGCGGGAGCATTACATAAGCCGAAAGGCATTACCAGATATTCGTAGTGTCCACTACACGTGTTGAAGGCCGTCTTCCATTCATCCCCCTTCCTGATGCGCACCAGGTTATAGGCACCACGTAGATCCAACTTGGAAAAAATCTTGGCCCCCTGTAACTTATCGAACAGTTCGGTAATAAGGGAAGGGGGTAACTATTTTTAATAGTGATGTGGTTTAAACCCCTGTAGTCGATGCAAGGCCTCAACGACCCATCCTTTTTCTTGACGAAGAAAAACCCAGCCCCTGCTGGGGAATTGGAGTGACGAATAAAGCCTTTCTTGAGATTCTCCTGGATATATTCATCCATAGCGTGAGTTTCTTGTAACGACAAGGGGTAGGTCTTGGACTTGGGTAGGGAGTAACCAGGAACTAGATCGATTGGACAATCGTAAGTCCTGTGTGGCGGCAAGAGGTCTGACTGTACCGTATTGAAAACGTCCCGGAATTGATTGTAAACGGAAGGTAGAATAACTTCGGGAACAGAGGTATAGGCCAGCAGTTGATGAGTCTCGCCTGATCTCGGCCTCCAGGAAATGGGAGCGGAGGAAGTCCAGTCAATGAGAGGATTGTTAAGCTGTAGCCAAGGGAGACCAAGGGTGATGGGTATCCCAGGAGCATGAATGGCATAGAGAACTAAGGTCTCCTTGTGTAGATGTGAAGACAGAAGCAAGGGAACCGTCTCTAAGGAGATGTGGGCCGGGGTAAGAGGACGTCCATCGATACCGACGAGTGCGATGGGAACCTTCTTCCTCACTAGTGGTATGCGGTTAACCCTGGCGAATTCTAGATCCACGAAGTTTCCTCCAGCTCCTGAGTCAATGAAAGCAGCGTAGAAGTCTTGAACTTATCGCCTGAAAGGAAGACTGGAAATGTAAGTTTCTTAGGGAGTTCACCTTTAAGAAGGGGACGTGGAGACATTACACCCAGAGAGAGCCCCTCTGTACTCACTGGGTGTTCCTGTTTCCCAGACACAATGGACACTCCCGAACCCGATGTTCCATGGATCCGCAGTAGAAACACAATCCCCCGGTGTGGCGGAACTGCCGTCTCGGTGTGCAGATGAGTTGTACCCCCAATTGCATTGGCTCTGGCAACTCCAGTGCAGGACGAAGAGGTGTGGTAGCACTTGAGGGAGCAGGAGTGCTGCTGAGAGTACTGGAAAACGGAAATTGAAAGTTATGGAAGCGAGCGCGCTGACGCTCTGAGCGGCGTACCTGGATGCGTTGATCCACTCGGTCGGCCAAATCAATCAGGACCTCCAGTTGATCCGGCCTGGATTGGCGAGAGAGTTCGTCCTTGATGGGATCTGCCAGGCCTTGCCAGAATACGGAGACGAGAGCCTCTTGTCCTCAGTTAGTCTCGGCTGCTAGAGTCCGGAATTCCACAGCATACTGTGTCACCGTTCGCCGTCCCTGCGTGATCTGGAGGAGAGAAACAGATGCCATCTCCCGACGAGCGGGGGAATCGAATACCCGTTGAAACTCGGCCTTAAATGCTGGGTAATCTTGGGTAAGGTCAGAACGTCGCTCCCAAACCGGGGAAGCCCAAGCCAGGGCACTGCCAGTGAGGAGGTTATAAATGTAGGCTACCTTCTTGCAATCAGTATTGTAGAGATGGGGGGCCATTTCAATCTGCACCTCACACTGGTTTAGGAAACCCCTACAATCTTGCGGTTCACCTGCATAAGGCCTCGGTCCCGCTGCGCTCGTTGGCGCGGGCGGCAATGTAGCGAGTTCCCCACCAGCAGGGGAATCCTCGCGAGCCGGTCCCGGTCCCCACTGGCGGCACAGCTGATCACACGCTGTCGCGCGTCAGCCGCTGGAGACACCAGAGAATGGTGTTTTCTAGCTTTGACGCGTGACGTGTGTGGCTGTGAGCCAATGGGGAGGGGAGGCTTCGGGAGGAGGAGAGGCTTCGGGGAGCGGGGAGGAGTGTGGAGTGAAAGCAGGTGAGTGCCTTTCTCTGTCTGTGTGTCTGTGTGTGTGCGTGCCTGTCTGTGTGTGTATGTGTGTGCCCGAGTGCGTGAGTGCCTGCCTCTGTCTGTGTGTGTGTGTGTGTGTGTGTGTGTGTGTGTGTGTGTGTGTGTGTGTGTGTGTGTGTGTGTGTATGAGTGCGTGAGTGCCTGCCTGTGTGTGTGCGCGCGTGTGTGTATGAGTGCGTGAGTGCCTGCCTGTGTGTGTGCGCGCGTGTGTGTATGAGTGCGTGAGTGCCTGCCTGTGTGTGTGTGTGTGTGTGTGTGTGTATGTGTGTATGAGTGCCTGCGTGTGTGTGTGTTTAATACTTACCGAAGCTCCAGCTCCAGCCCGAGTCAGTGGAGGGAGGGGGGGGGAGAGTAGCGGGTCCCTCCGCTCAAGCCACGCCCCCCCTCCCTGTCAAACCGCCCACCACCCGCCCACCTCCCGCTCCGGCTCCCGCTCCCTACAGACCGCATATCGCGGTCTGTGTATCTCAGCGCACCGCCTGTCAGCAGTGCGGGTGCGCTGACTCTGGGAGCGGGGCCTTAGCCTAAGGCTTGGGAGGAGGAATCCTTACATCTGAGCTGCTAACTGCGCTTGCGGAGTGGGGGCTTACATCTGGCGGGGTCGCGGTCGGTACCCTGTCTGAGAGTACTGCGACCTGGCGTATAAGTGCCACAATTCGATCCGCCATGGCCTGGTTTTGCTGAAGCAGATTAGAGAGAAACTGCTGTAGTTCGGTCTGGTCTGCGTCTTGTGGGCTCGACATAATATTACGCCGGTGCAGCCCGCAGACCAGACCCGTCCCCTGTGCTGAGGTGGGACGTAGGGATACACGCACCCGCAGCAAAGGGAGCGTGTCCGGAGTGTGGTGTTATTGTTGCCAGGCCAGGTATAGTAGTGAAGACAATACTTGCCGGTACCAGTAGTAGAGAAGGAGTGGTTATTGCCGTTGCCAAGATCAGGGATGCCAGAAGTCACGAAATCCAAGTAGAGCCAAAGTCGAGAGCCAGAGGGGGTAGTCGTCCAATCCGCGTCAATACCTGAGGAGTCACTGAGAGAATAGTCAAATGCTTCCATACAGAACTATGTCGAGTGACGAGTGATGGGAAGCACAGGCATAATAAATCTGGGCAGGCCAATGGGAAAAGGGGGCAGGCCTGGAGGACTGCAAGGAGTCCTCCCTGATAGGAGAGAGGTGTTACAGCCCAGCTGAGTGTAATCATTGCTTTGCATTGAACTGTGTGATGCTTGGGGGCGACGCCTCACTGCAGGAGCAGAGGTTAAACGTGCTCTGTTAGGCGTGTGCTCTGTAAGCTGAGAATGCATGCACATAACGTCTGAGGCTGGCGTGCGTGTAGGAGGGCGTGGACGAGCCCGGCGCTGAGTAGAGGAATCGCAGAGGGGAGTGATCCCGCAACGGCGGCAGGGGCGAGGAGCCGTGGAGGCCGGTAAGGCAGGATTGTTTTGTGTGTCCAGGGACTCCCTGCGGAGAGGGAGTGCTTTGTGTGGGAAGCGAGGAGAACGCCGATTCCTGACACTCTCTCACCCCTCCCCCAACAGTCTCTCTCAACAACCACTTCCCCCCAGCAGTCTCTCTCAACACCCCCTCCTCCCCAACAGTCTATTTGAACACCCCTCTCCCCCCCAACATTCACTCTCAACAGCCCCTACAGTCTCGCCCCATTCTCCCCAACCCCCAGTCTCTCTCAACTCTCCCATCCCCCAAATCTCAACTCCCCCCGACACTCTCTCTCCCCCCTTCTACCCAAAACAGTCTCTCTCAACCTTCCCCCCGCCTCACCCCCCCAACAGTCACTCTCAGTTCCCCCCAACAATCTCAACTCCCCAAAGTCCCTAACAGTAGAGCGGTGAGGGTCCCTCCAGGTGGCAGACACCGGACATTGTGACCAACTTCTGGGTCGGAACGCTGGGAGTGGCCCCGCCCTCATTCACCTCTGCTGCTCCCGTCACAGACAACCATCATCACCACTGCGCTCCCACGCCTTCTTCCGCTCTACTCTGGCTGCCCGCTTCAGGGGCAGCTGCCCTGCTCGCTCCCCATAGTTACGCCTCTGTGTGTATATATATATATATGTAGCCAAACTCACTGTCCGGGCTGCCGAGGAAACAGCGGCATCCCCCAACAGGAATTAACACCATGGGGAGTCTGATATGGAAGTACGGACGCTCACAGGTGGCTGCAGCTTTTACCTTTTCCGGAGCCACAGCATTTTGCTTTTTTTGCCGCAGCTTTGAGGAGAGTTAATCTGGCTACATCTGTGTGTATATCAGTGGTTTACAACTTTTTTTTGGTTAAGGAACCCTATAATTATATTATGAAATTCTGTAGAACCCCAACCCTCTCTAATGGCGCATCTGAGATCAGATGCATTGTAAGGAACCCCAACCCTCTCTAATAGCGCGCCTGAGATCAGATGTATTATACATTTTGTTTTTGCAGGATGTAAATCGAGGGGTCCCACGCAGCTGAACCACACTAGTTTCAGCTCTGGGGACACCCCCTTCCTGTTCCTGAGATATTTAATGGTGAATTACCAGTATCACTGCCTTGTTTCACTGGTTTAAATGGCTCTCCAAGACATGAAAATAAATTATTGCGCCACATATCTTTAGCCGCAAGACGCGAATTAGCGGCAGTATGGAAACAAACAATTATTCCCTCAATTTCCAAAGTTAAAAATAAAGTCTGGCAGATTTACTACATGGAAAAAATGGTTAGTCTTAATAACGACACCTACACAGATTTTCAGAAGGTGTGGTTACCTTGGATTTTGGGTGAAAATCAACCAGAAATTAATACCCACTTAATTTTGTTGTAACAAAAAAAAGAGTGGGAAAAAAAGGATATTTATATTAACTGTGTGATAGAATATTTTAAGAAATCTTGTTAGGTAAAATTGTAAATGAATGTGAACTTTCTCCCATCTCTATTTTCTGTACCCTTCCCTCCATTTTTAATTTTCTTCATTCCTCTCCTCTCCCTAAAATTTTTTTAATAAAAATTAAGTTTCAAAAAATAAATAAATAAATGGCACTCCAATACGAAGACGCAACTGATGCCTTCCCCTCACTCTTTTTAATATCCATACAAGAATAAAGTTTTTTTCAGCACAGTCCAGCCTTTGCTAATTTGTTGCGCTGCCGTGCCCGCTGTTATCTTTCCTCCCTGGTGAGGATATCCTGCCTGATGAGTTTGCAGCTTCCCTTTTGGGCCACGGTTTTGCATTAAATAGGAAGCCGCAATCGATGACGTTGCAGCTTCCTATTGGCCCCTCAGTTTGATGACCAATAGGAAGCCACAATAGATGATATTGCAGCTTCTTATGGGCCCACAGTCTGGTGGCTGCTTCACCGGTAGATATAATAGGGATTAAGGCTGTGTAACATCAAAAGCGTCACATCATAAGTGTACATCAAAAGTGTCTACAAGAGTTATTTTTGGAGTTGAAATTGGAGGTGAAGATTGGAGGAAGATCTGGACTCTGCATTATAACTTTGCCACTGTGAGACATTAACTTTTAACATCTGTGGTTTATTTGTGCACTTTTATCCTCCAGTACCTTGGAACTCTCTCCTCCTGCATCTCACTATGCCCTCCCTATTTCTTTTTCTGTTTACTGTTTCCTGACTCCTTTGTGAGCATTTCTGTTCTCTACAACATCTCCACCCCCCACTGCACCATTATTTATACACCTCTCTCCCAACAACTTCTTTACCCCTCAATAAAAAACACCAACACAAATCCTCTATTCACACCCTCTTTCTACTCCTTCCCTAAGCCTGAAGCCAGACATACACACCTGATCCCACTCATGCCTCCCTGCCACCTCTTCCCCTGTAAATGGTGTTAACCTTTTCATTTAACCCTGCCTTCCTTACATTTTACCCCACAAATCAAGCATCCCAATAGCCTGCCCTCATGGCTAATGTCCCACACTCAGTCAATCCTACCACCCATTGTGACCAAGCACTGCCATCTACAGCACTTATTCCCTCACCTGCTGTCTCTGTAAGTTCCATTAAACCTCTTAGATTGTAAGCTCTACAGGCAGGGATTTCCTTTCCTATTGTCTGATTTTGCTGCACTTATTGTATAATTATAATTCCCTGTACTGTATTCTTTGTGAAGCGCTGAATACACTTTTGGCGCTATATAAATAAAGACATACAATACAATACAATACAGGGGGATCCCTAGAGTTGAAAATAGCACAGCACTGGGGGATCCCCGTGGTTACCATCCTGCAAAAATAGGGGTTACAAAATAAAGCAGGGGGATAGCTGCTCTACTGAAGATCTCCATTAGAGCAAGTAATAAGCTTGGCCCCATCACCATCATGAAACCATATAAATACACACCACATCCATAGTAGAAAACTATAAAAAAGGAGGAGTGCCACAGGCATTTTGCCCAACAATTAGGGTGAACACTGCTATGGCATAAGACAGAGATGGTCAAATCCAGTCCAGTGACTTGCTTAAAGGAGTGCTCTCCATGGGAGTTCTTCGACCTCAGCGGTGCGCAAACTGGGAGGCGGGAGAATTTTAGGGGGGGCGTACGGTGACAGAGGCCCCACGCTCTTCCCCACGGCATTTAAATTAAATGCCGGGGGAGGCATGAGGCCTCTGTAACTCACTTACCTGCTCCCAGCCGGGTCTTCGGCGACCCGTCGCCATGGCAACGTAGCGTCAAATGACGCCGCGGGTCTTGTGACGTCACGCGTCGCCATGGCAACGCGTGTCAAATTACGCGTGGGGTCACATGACATGACCCACAACGTCATTTCACACCGAGCCATCTGGAGAGGGGGGCGCAAACGCTGTGGCTCCAGGAAGGGGGCCACAGCTCAAAATGTTTGCGCACCTCTCTAAAGACAATAGCTGAGCCAGTGATTGAACCAGCAGTGCTGAAACAGGGATATCAGGAAAACTTGACCTGCTAGTGGCCCTTGAGGACTGGAGTGGGCCACCCCTGGCATAAGACACCTTCCAGCACCAGAAGACTGCTCCCAGCTTATACACTTGAATTGTAAGGGGTCTTATGGAGTAACACTGTTTTTATTTATAAAAGGTTTTACATTGAGAATTACCTCTTGTTTTCAAGTATGGGCACAGAGTTGTGGTGACAATACATAGTTACATTAAATTAACAGAGGTTATACATTCAATTTACAGACTTCATGGACAGTTAGAGATAATATATACATGTGGGGGTTTGAAGCAGTTACAGACAAGATTAAAATGTGAGAGTGGAATTCTTGAAATTACTTAATCTAGAGAGTCTCTGGTAATATTTTCCAGTCATGAGGTGCATGGTAAGAGGAGGAGCGATTGGATTGCTTGTTGAACATTGGGACTGTGAACAGTTTTTTTAAGTCTGATCTCAGGTGATAAGTGTTACGTGTGGAAGGGGTGAGGAGCTTGTACAGATAGACAGGTAGTAAAAATCCCACAAAGTATAGGAGAAGCTTAAAAAATGGAATCCTCACAAGTTTCAGGTTATCAGGTTTACAAATAGATACCAAATTTTTTTTTTCAGTGCTTACAGTATGTCTAATTTAAAAAAAAAACTTTTTTTTTTAAAGAAAAGGCATTGGTTTCCAATATTTTGGGCTATACTTACTAAGCAATGCCACAGTAACGCACCTTATGATCTAGTCACTTTGAATGGGTGCATACTGGACAACTATTCAGTCCTCCCTTTATTCTGAGTGGGAATACACTGTACTTAATATTCACTGAACATTTAGAATTTGACCATGTTGACCAAAAAATCCTCTTAACACAATGCAAGTTAGTGGAAGATAAGGGGATCGCCTACATTTTCTTACCAAACCACCCAGAGTTTTAATATGTTGGCCATTTCATAGGGCACCTTATAGCTTAGCACCATTTAGTAAATATGGCCTATTGTGTCTCACCCATTGTACATGTTTCAATAGGTTGGGAACAAAAGACAGGGGTGCCCAATGCTACATCAAATTGACAAAACATATATAGTAATAAGTATAAAGTTGAAATACATGAATAATAATAGTAATTACTTGTTTTTATAGTAAAACCCTTTGGCCAAAGTGTCGTAAGCCTGCATACCAAACATCAAGGTAAACCAAAAATGCAGGTCCTAACACTAAAACTGTGAACCCTCCTGTTACCTCTGTATGAGGGGAAGCAACTGCAGTGAGTTGTCCATTCAGCAAATTTCTGACTGGTAACAGTCAAATGGAGGTAGGTGGCACCTCCCTCCAGAGCTCACGCCTCCCCACCTTTTTAACTTGGGAGGTTCTGGCAATTTGCTGAATGTTTACCTTGACGTTTGGTATGCAGGCTTACGACGCTTTGGCCAAAGGGTTTAACTAAAAAACCAAGTAATTACTATTATTATTCAAGTATTTAAACTTTATAATTATTACCATATATATTTTGTCAATTTGATGTAGCATTGGGCACCCCTGTCTTTTGTTGTATACATTTGCCACGCTCAGTAGCACTCATTTTGGCATAAATATATATTCATGATGTGGTGGGTGTAGGAGTTTGAGTTACCTGGGAATATGTGTGTGTTAATCAATAGGTTGGGAACATTGTTTAAGTCATCACTCATTGTTTCCGTAAAGCAGTGGTTCCCAACTTTTTCTACATTGTGCACCACCCGCTAGAAAATATTTGCTCCGCGAACCCCAAATTAATAACTCGTACTGCCTACTCATCAGACTATTGCTAATAATATAGTTTGACCAATTCCAGGCCGTATAGTGTCCTGAGATCATGGCGGGAACACAACCTTAATAAGGCCACAAACGGCACCTCATTGTGAGCAGACAGCATGGCTGTGGAATTGGACTATTAGACGTGGCCGTTTCGCACTTGGCAATTTCGGCCAGTGGTAGGTGATTGGCGTTAGGAATGTGGGTTAAGCTTAGGGTTATTAAAGGGTTATTGTGTTAAGGTTTATTAGGGTAAGCGGTTAACGGGTAAAGGTTTTTAGGGTATGTAACGGGTATTTCCCCCACCCTATCACAGAGTGTACTGCAATGGCGGAGAAACATATAATGTTACCATAGGTGTGGTGCATTACCTGTTGGCTCACAGGAGGGCTGAGCTTCCGCCATTGGGAAACCTGGGGCAATATACTAGGGTACTCAATTACAATGATGCAGCGCCTCCACCTGCGATGGCTCCCACCAGAGGGGGAGTGGTTCCTTGCAGGACAATACACAATAACCACATACAACTGATTGGATAAGAACTAATATCTTTACTAACGTGCCTAGAACATGCAATATCAACCTATAGCAACAGGTATCCCTCTCTAAGGGCAACCTGACTCGACTTCTTCCCGGACGCTAACGCTACTTGCGCCAAGGAGGGCGTCCACACTTTATGCGTTACGGCGAACGCTACCACTTATGCGTCACAGCGGAGGCTACCATCCCCACACAATGATTCCACCCCATGTCCGGTGAACCCAACTCAAAGTCTCGCACTCCCAAGTCATATACCAGCGTGTGTGTGTGTGTGTGACTGCGCAGCCACTGTGTCTGGTGGTAGGCCTTGTTGGTGCACGTGATGTGATGAGTTACCTGCCTAGGCTCCAGCCACGGGTGCAGCTATACCACTGGGTTTGGATCGCCTGGGGGTCCTCTGATGCTGGGTGAATTCCGGCGTGGATAATATCACCGCTTCTCCCCGCCGTCTGTACTTTGGTGAGAACCGGGCTGAACTCCGCAGGCCGCAGTAAATCCTTGCTGGGCCTCCGTAACGATAGTCTAGCTCTCTCTCTCTCTCAGCAAACAATCAGTATGCTCGTTCGCTACTAACATTAGATAAGGGGCAGGATCCCTAACCTAGGGCCTGTCCATACCACACTCAGCTAGGATGACTCAGGGCTGTCTGGGGCCTAAGGGAGTACTGGCCTAGTGCCGGGAGTCACTGACTCCTGCACCCTACCTCCTTCCCCTAGCTGCTCCTGCCACCAACTGACTACATGATCCAGCCCGCGAAATGTATAACTTTGTTGCAAGCAGAGAGCTCCTGCAGCCCTATTGGCTCCCTGGCGTCATGGGGCCGCTCCAGAGGCTCATGGGACTTGAAGTCCCCTTACAGAACCCTCCTGTCATTTGCTAGGGCTTCGCGGGCTTTTCTGGCTCTCCACTGCTCATGTACGAACACCCTGGAATCCTCCCGTCGCTCCTAGCCCTTGCGCATGCGCAACCACGTCTCAATGGCGGCGCCCTGCTCTGCGAGCCGCCGGGACCCTAACGACGCGACCGTGGCCCTAGCAACGGCCCGATCGCGTCCCCAATAACCGTCCGCCTCTACCAGAGTCGCGCTATGCTCGCACACGCCCTACACCTTCCCACGAGCGGCTCTATCCTCTCTACCGCCGCGGTGAGTGTCCCGAGGGGGGGCCTGCAGCAACCTCGGGGGACCTGGCTACTGGTAAATACTTAAGGTTGGGGTTTTTAGGGTAAGGGGTTAATGGATTAAGGTTATTAGGGTAAGAAGTTAACGAGGTAAGGTTATTAGGGTTAGGGTAACGGGTTAGAGGACACATTACCTGCAGTGGCCAAATGTCCTGGCGGTGAAGTGGTGGCAGCTGAACATTCGCGGCAAAAATGTCCTTGACTAGTATGGGTGGTATAGCTGTAAATTACAGCAGGTGGCATCCAAAGTCCCGCCCCACAATGCCTTGCCACTGTGGATGCAAAGCACGATGGGGAGTGATGTTGCAAGCTCCAGTTGTAATTGACAGCTTTACCACCCATGCTAAGGTATAGAGTGGGTCTTACCAAGCTGTCCCCACACAGGCTCAGTAACCCATTATACTGAAAAAATCACAAAAAACACAGCGCACGACGCTCATAGTGCATTAAAAATTATATTGACATAAAGAATAATAAAGGTGAGTATTAAGCGTACATCAAAATAGTATTAATCAGGCAATTTTGGGATAATGTTACCCAACACCACGTGGAAGCCGGATCAGATGTCCTCTCATGCAGATGGAGGCTGGTTCCTCTCACACCGGTTCCTGTGCAGGTAAGTGGGAAGTCTTTGAAAGTCCTTACTCCCAAGAGTAGATAAACACGTTTGCAGCTCTGTCCTCGATCGCTGCTTCAAACCGAGCTCCGCACCAGCAGAAAACCTCTCTCTCTCCTCTCCGTTGAAACACTTCCGGATTGGTGACGTCACCGCGGGGTTTCTCGCCGATGCTGGCGCCGGTTAACACTGGGTATGCTCGTCGTGATATGGCAGTAAAGTTAGTAGTACTACTGCTCTAGGCTCTTCCAACGCGTTTCGAAACCCGTAGGTTTCTTCATCAGGGAATAAATGTATAAGTGGAATTATTAGGGTTTTAAATACCCCACGCCATGACCCTGTTGATTTGTCCTCCAATTGATTTGTCCTCCAATGAGAGGATGGCGGGGAGGAGTCTCATTGGAGGACAAATCAATTGAGTGGACCAATGGGGTCATGGCGTGGGGTATTTAAAACCCTAATAATTCCACTTATACATTTATTCCCTGATGAAGAAACCTACGGGTTTCGAAACGCGTTGGAAGAGCCTAGAGCAGTAGTACTACTAACTTTACTGCCATATCACGACGAGCATACCCAGTGTTAACCGGCGCCAGCATCGGCGAGAAACCCCGCGGTGACGTCACCAATCCGGAAGTGTTTCAACGGAGGGGAGAGAGAGAGGTTTTCTGCTGGTGTGGAGCTCGGTTTGAAGCAGCGATCGAGGACAGAGTAAGGACTTTCAAAGACTTCCCACTTACCTGCACAGGAACCGGTGTGAGAGGAACCAGCCTCCATCTGCATGAGAGGACATCTGATCCGGCTTCCACGTGGTGTTGGGTAACATTATCCCAAAATTGCCTGATTAATACTATTTTGATGTACGCTTAATACTCACCTTTATTATTCTTTATGTCAATATAATTTTTAATGCACTATGAGCGTCGTGCGCTGTGTTTTTTGTGTTTTTTTCTGTTAGCTCTAGGGGGTTTCTGAGCCCTCCCTTCTACCGCAGCTGCAGACGCTAATAATTATTAAGGTCACGTATTTATTTTTATTTTCACTACATCACCGTTAACAATAGTTGCGCACTATTCTCTTAACTAACCCATTATACTGCCTGCGATCCACCACGAAATAATTTTGGGAGCAAACCTCTTGGAGGCACCTCGCGAACCCCTAGGGGTTCCCAAACACCCTGTTGGGAATCCCTGCCTTAAGGCAAAGTCAGTAGCCTTTGCAAAGACTGCCTCCCCGAACCTAATAATAATGCAAGGCAAATAATAGAGCTATGTCATAGTTATCTACTCACTATCACTAATGGTGAAGCAGACAACTTGCGTTTGCCAATTTCATGAAAAACAAATGTAATCTAACATTTCCTTCCATGTGGCCTTTTAGTTTTTTCATTAGTCCTTTGTTTCCATTTAATCAGCTGCATGCTGTTTTCAATTTCAGCATGTTCTATTCCACATCTCCCGGTATTCCCTTTATTGCAGTTGATGAATCCAATTTCATTTAGCATTACCAGTCATTCTATATCATGCATAAAATAGTTCATTTAAATTCACAATATTCAATAATGTCTGAATTGCAATCCGAGTTGATTCTGTTGTAGCTCTCTTTATTAGGGCAGAGGGAGCTGTATAAGCCCCGGCAATTTAAACCAGGTCCTGACCTTAACTTAATCTCTCTGCAAAAATATGCATTTCAATGCGACACACTGTTTGCAGCTGTCAGGATTGCGAATCATTCGTAATTAACTTAATAAGAAAAACACAGAACAAAAACAGAATCATCTTACCGTGGACATGCATGCAAATAAAACAGCTATGCAATATAGTTTGTAGCCCAAAAAATAAGTATTAATATCTAAAATCTTTTGTAGTATTGAAAGTGTAAGTATACAGTATATATGTGTGTATATATACATATACACATTTTAAGTTATGGTGGGTGAAAAAGGCACCAAGAAACCTCCACCGTATTGCATATAGCAAATAAAAAGATCACTTGTGAGCACATTCACATGTCTTAGGCCGCGGTCCCAGTGATCACTGTGACACGCGCGCCCGGCGGGGGGGGGGGGGAGGGGCGGCGCGTGCACAGAGCTACCCGCGATCTGCGTGTCTTTAGGGAGAGAGGGAGATTGCGATGAGAGGGGGGGTGGTCGGGGTTTTGCGGGGGCGTGGTCATGACCTCACGCGGCTGGTTCGTCCTCATTGGGTGAACCGCCGGCGGGGGCGGGGCCACGCCCCCGTCGCCAGTTCTGAACTCAATTCCATTGAGTTAAAAAAAAACTGCGAGTGCAGCGCGGCTGCACCTTCAGCGGGAAGGTGAGTACTGGGCCCAGCCCCATTGAGGGGCGCTGCTTACACGCACAGCGCACGCCGAGGTGTGCGCTGTCGCAGTGACTGGGACTGCAGCCTTAGGCAGGTCTGTAACCCTGCCTTTCACCATTATCCGCATCATACAATGCTTCCACTGCAGCAAGGGATTCTGGGAAATGACATGCAAACGAGCACACCATGTCACCTTTTGTCTGATAAAACATTGTTACATGGAGCCCAAATAAGCTAATGCTCGCTGTGATCTTTTTATTTGCTATATATACAGTATATATATATATATATATATATATATATATATATATATAGTTATACGTTACCGTTCCAAGGATTGGTAAACAATAGACAGCACTCAATGTTGAAAATCAAAGTGTATTAGTAATAGCAAAAATACATCCAGAAACCCTGAATGTATTTTTGCTTTTTGACAGTGTCTCTCAGTCCACATGGGAGTTATGCCTGCACGAGCAGGAGTCACCAGTACCTCGTCTCCACGCCTAGCAGCCAGTCGATCGGCAGTGACGTAGCACCTCGCGCAAGCGTGTGACGTCACACAATGGGCGGATCTCCAACAGGACAATTCCAAGCAGAAAGTCTCTTGTGCAAATGCACACAATTGGCATATAAGATTGGACAAATAAAAGCGCTAATCCTACGCGTGGAGACGAGGTACTGGTGACTCCTGCTCGTGCAGGCATAACTCTGTGTGGACTGAGAGACACTGTCAAACCAGCACATAGTGGGGGTGTATAACGCTAAGAACTCTGTGCTGCCTATGGAGGTGCAGTAACAACGGCCGTGAGATGATCTGCATGCCGGTGACCGATTACAGCAACGGAGCCAACACCTGGAGTGTGCAGACGTATACCCACCTGAGGATTTCTCCATCATCGCCTATCCTGCCGACGGCCGTGTGGTAACTTGTGTATTTGATACACGAAATGCTTATGTTCTAATCCTTTGATGTACGCACATTTATTACCCCTTTTAACACTTTAAAGTTTTTTGATATACTTCACTATTGCGTTTTGCGCTTGTTTTTTGTCTTTTGTTTCTAGCTCGTGGGAGTGTTTGAGCCACCCCGTTTACACAGCAGCATACGCTAATTTCACCAACAGATATGTATGGTTATGTAATTCTATCACTTCCACATTAGGGTTGTGCTTGATTTTATTGTTTTTTACAAACTATCAAGGAGGGTATAGTTAATAACTTTTATTCACCAATAGACACTGTTCTAGTATCACAATCTGTTTTTTTTTTGGTTGCGCACTATTTTCTTTTGTTCACTATCCCCCATACCAGGCCTGTTGTTGACCCTTGAGGACTGGAGTTGGCCACCCCTGGGTTAATATGTTGCTGTGCTTTTTGCAGTTAGGCGCAATCTGCCAAGCTACAGTAGTAGACATCTTAATGATGAAAGAACTATTATAAGGGGGAAAGAAAGCATTATATGGCTGAGTACTTTCACTGCTCCATCATGTGCCAACAAGTGATAACTGAACTTTTACCAAAATGTGCGGTATGTGATTAAATGGAACGAGGCTGTATAGGGGGGATCCACTAAAGTTTGCTGTGGAGTAACGCAACCAATTCAGCGTTAACTGTCAATGACTTGGTGAATCTCCAACCATGTGCTACACCAGTGGTGCTCAACTCCAGCCCTCAAGCCCTCCCAACAGGTCAGTGTCACAGTAGGGGGTGCTGCCCCAAAACCGTGTGTAATGGCCACCTCTGTGAGGCTCATCTTGGCCTGTGTATTGTGTGTTTGGTGTAATCCCTTCCAGAAGAGAGTTTTATCACTGTGAGATATCTGGAAGGGGGAAACTGTGCGTCTTGGGGAACCAGGATTGTATAAATCCGTGGGCAGACACAGTAATTCACTTAGTTGGGCTGCATACAGAGAAATGCTGGTTTGTGACAGAGCTTGGGAGCGGCTTGAGTACCTGGACATTGGTGAGTGGGGAAGGGCTGTGACTCAGGTCTGGGAACTGGTTCTCAGCGGTGCAGAGCCATTGTGTAAGGATTATGGAGACACGCCGTTCACGGCGTGCCTCCCACTTACCTGCTGCCTCGCCTGACATCATCCTGACTCGCAGGGACGCCGGAGAGAGGCGCGCGAGCCCCTGCACTGTGCGCGCGCGCACACGTTCTTCTCTCTCTTCTGCCCTCGGATCAGGGCGTGGGGGTGCGCACGCAGCCGCAGGCGCTGCTACACAGAGGCGCGGCCACACGGAGGCGCAACCGCCTCTTAAAGGTACAGGTTCCAAGACTGTTGCTGCTATTGAATGCAGCCAGATTGCTGCCCTTTATGCCTCATCTCCTGGGACTCATAAGGGACCTATCCCTGCTACAGCTGGCTCCTTCTACACACCCCTTTATGGCTGCAATCCTATTGGACCCTCACTCCTTTATATACCTGCCAAAATCACTGGTTCTTTGGTTGAGCATAGTACCAGTTGTCCTTACCTTTCTCTGCCTCCCTAGTTCTATTTTTACAGATCTCCTCGTGTATCAAACCGGCTTCCGCTACGTCTTCCTGTACCTCTGGCATCCCGAACTCGGCACACGGCAATTCGACTCTCCGCATCTCTGGCATCCCGACCCTGGCTTACGGTAAACGACAACGTCCCTCTCTCTAACCCTGGATTTGGCAAACGGCACTCTCTACCAACCGTACCTCTCCTGCCCCGATCCGGAATCCCCGACCAATCTACTTTCAAGACGTGTCCTCGTGGCTGTGGGTGGTGTTCCTACCTTCCCACCTCAGCACCGTGGTCCCGTCTCGTTTGTGGTGAGCACATCCTAACATTATGCTCAACCCAACAAACATGGACCAAGCTGAGGTGGAGCGGACTTTAAATGCCCATTCTGCTCTGTTTACCAGATTAGAGACTTATTTGGAGCAATCCGATAGACGCTTGGATACCATGCAGCAAAGCCTCCACTCTCTTACTCTTCAGGTCCGAAACCCTCACTCGGCAATCTCCTCTCGTGGCACCTACTGCACAGCCTAACCCTTTTTCGTTATCTCCGTTCACTCCGGAACCACGTATTCCGCCACCAAGACATTATGCGGGGGATCCTCAAGGATGTCGGGGATTCATTAACCAATGTCTAGTACAATTTAGGCTCTCTCCCTCTCGCTTTGTGTCTTCTGTCTCCAGGGTCGGCTACATCTACTCCCTTCTCACCGACCAGGCACTGGCGTGGGCCTCTCCCATCTGGGAGCAACAGGGGGCGCTCACACAGGACATCGATCTCTTCGTTGAGGAATTCCGAAGAGTTTTTGACACACCAGCACGAAAGTTAACAGCAGCTTCTGCTCTTCACCACATTAACCAGGGAGACCGTTCGGTTGCTGTATATGCGGTGGAATTTCGCACTCTTGCTGCTGAAACAGGTTGGAACGATGACGCCCTATCTTCCGCGTTCTGGCAAGGATTATCGGAGACCCTAAAGGACGAGCTCGCCGCACGAGATCGTCCTACTAACCTAGAGGACTTAATCGCTCTGGCTATTCGGGTGGATCAACGCCTGCTGGAACGTAAATATGAACGTTCTCATTATCATTTAAGGGTTCCAAGAACTCTTGCACCCTCCTTCGTGGCTCCGTCACCTTCTCCCGGGGACATTCCTGAACCCATGCAGTTGGGGGGCAACCGACTATCTCCGGCTGAGAAGTTACGTAGGCGCACGGCCGGTCTTTGCATGTACTGTGGCAATTCCACTCACGCCGTGGCCCAGTGTCCCCTTAAACCGGGAAACGCCAGCTCCCACTGAGATCCGGGAGAGTTTCATTGGGAATACTGACCCCTTCTTCCATCCTCCAAAACATCCTTCCCACCAGGATAGTCTTACCTATAATACTGTCTGGAGAGGGGTTCCACACCCGGGCACGGGCGTTCATTGATTCCGGTTCGGCAGGTAATTTCATTGATGAAACTTTTGCTAGACAGAACAATATCCCTTTTGTCAACAAGGAGACGCCTGTAGGTCTGGAGGCCATCGATGCTCGACCTCTTAAGCCAGCATTTATCACGCTTCAGACAGTACCTCTCCTACTGCAGTTCGTGGACGTCCATACGGAGATCATTACTCTCGATGTCATCCACACGCCCTCTGCTGAGTTGATTTTGGGTCTTCCCTGGCTTCAACTTCATAATCCTCGCATTGACTGGACGGATCGGGAACCGGTTCAGTGGGCTCCTTCTTGTGCCAAGACATGTACCAGGGTTTTCCAGAGGATTGGAGGAGTGTCTACCATATCCGAGAAGATCAACTCCTTACCTTCTGTGTACTGGGATTTCCGTGACGTATTTGACAAAGCACGGTCTGAGGTACTACCGCCGCACCGCCCGTTTGATTGTCCCATTGACTTACTTCCTGGCGCACCTCTTCCCAGGGGAAGATCTTATCCTCTCTCTCTCCCAGAGACAAAGGCTATGAACACCTACATTGCCGAGAACTTGGAGAGGGGTTTCATCAGGAAGTCTTCCTCACCGGTCGGAGCAGGTTTTTTCTTTGTCAAGAAGAAGGACGGATCTCTCCGTCCATGCATAGACTATCGGGGTTTGAATAATATCACTCACAAAAATCGCTATCCCCTGCCTTTGATTCCAGAATTATTCGACCGCCTCCAGGGAGCAACCATCTTTTCTAAATTGGATCTGAGAGGTGCCTACAATTTAGTAAGGATACGAGAGGGGGACGAGTGGAAGACTGCTTTCAACACCCATGACGGCCACTACGAGTATCTTGTTATGCCTTTCGGGTTGTGCAATGCACCAGCAGTTTTCCAGGACTTTGTCAACGAGATCTTTCGGGACATTCTCAACACTTTTCTTATTGTTTATTTAGATGACATCCTCATCTTTTCTAAGACCGCTCAAGATCATATTAAACACGTTCAACAAGTACTATTACGTTTACGGGAGAACCATCTTTTTGCGAAATTGGAGAAGTGCCAGTTCCACCTTAAATCCGTGGCATTCTTGGGTTACGTTATCTCGGATTCCGGTTTCAAAATGGATCCGGAGAAACTTAAAGCTATCTTGGAGTGGCCTCTTCCGACTACTCTCAAAGCCGTGCAACGCTTTTTAGGTTTTGCGAATTATTATCGACGGTTCATCCGCAATTTTTCTGATACCGTATCCCCCATAACCGCCCTCACCAAGAAAGGGGCAGATCCGTCATCATGGTCAGGGACCGCTAAAGAAGCGTTTGAGAGTCTCAAGAAGGCTTTTGTGTCTGCTCCCATCCTCACCCACCCAGATCCTGGACTCCCGTTCACCTTGGAGGTAGATGCCTCGGACATTGGGGCCGGGGCTGTTCTGTCCCAGAGAACTTCTCCGTTAGCCAGACTGCATCCCTGTGCTTTTTTTTCTAAGAAATTCTCTTCCGCTGAACAGAATTATGATGTCGGAAATAGGGAACTTTTGGCGATCAAATTGGCGTTGGAAGAGTGGAGACATTTCTTAGAGGGTACCGAGACACCTATTACCATCCTTACGGACCATAAGAACCTCCTTTACCTGGAGGGGGCACGTCGGTTGAATGCTCGACAAGCCCGCTGGGCTTTGTTTTTTTCACGATTTAATTTTCTTATTTCTTTTATTCCTGGCTCCAAGAACCTTAAGGCGGACGCTTTATCTCGACAATTTCTTGCGGGTGACCGGTCCGAGGAACAGCTTGAGTCTATTATCCCCTCTAGTTGTATCTTGTCTGCCAACTCCTTTGAGGTCATGAGCAAAATTCAGTCGGAACAGTCACAGACTCCGAGGGGACTCAAGGTTCCGGAGGGAAGACTCTACACGGCATCTCAACACCGCAAGAAGGTTCTCGAGTGGTGTCATTCGTCTAAATCAGCAGGACACCCAGGGATACGGAAGACCAACGATCTAGTTCAACGTACCTTCTGGTGGCCAGAGAGGGCTAAAGACGTAGAGGAGTTTGTCAAAGCATGTAGCATTTGCGCTCGTAACAAGGTACCTCGTGTCAGACCCGCTGGTCTACTCCTTCCATTACCCATTCCAGATCGTCCCTGGAGTCATATCTCTATGGATTTCATTGTGGAACTTCCAGAATCCAAAGGGAAGAATACTATTTTAGTGGTCATTGATCGATTTTCCAAGCAGACGCACCTTGTTCCTTTGAGGGGTCTTCCAAATTCCCCCAGGCTGGCAGATGTGTTTATTCAGGAGATTTTTCGCCTTCACGGAGTTCCTTCTACCATTGTCTCTGACCGGGGCTCGCAATTCGTGTCAAAATTTTGGCGTGCCTTTTCCAAAAGGTTGGGAACCGCTCTTCACTTCTCCTCAGGATACCATCCACAGACCAATGGGCAAACGGAGAGAGTCAATCAAAGCTTAGAACAATATCTCCGATGCTTCATCACGGATACTCAGGAGGACTGGGTGGATCTACTTCCTTGGGCCGAGTTTGTCTTGAACTCTCTCCACAACGACTCTACCCAAGAATCTCCGTTCTTTATAAATTATGGATTCCATCCTTCCCGGTTACCCTTCTCTTCACTACCATCTGGGGTGCCAGCAGTGGACAAACACGTCTCTCACCTAAAGGTTTTGTGGTCTAAGATACAGGAGAACTTGAGGGTAGCTACAGGGAGACAGAAACTCCAAGCAGATCGCCTTCGACGACAAGTGCCGGAGTTCGTTCCAGGGGACACGGTGTGGCTTTCATCTAGGAATATCCGGTTGAAGGTTCCTACCATGAAGCTTGCTCCCAAGTTCCTCGGTCCCTTTCCCATGGTTAGGAGGATTAACCCTGTGGCTTACGAACTACGCCTTCCACCTTCTATGAAGATTTCACCAGTTTTTCATGTATCTTTACTCAAACCAGTGTTTCGCAGCCCTCGCTTTTCCAAGAAAACTTCTTCTCCACCTCCGATTATGATTTCGGGTCAACAGGAGTACGAGGTCCAGTTTGTCCTGGATTCAAGAAATTCCAGAGGAGGAGTACAATACCTGGTTCACTGGAGGGGGTTCGGTCCAGAGGAACGTTCTTGGATTCCTTACCGGGATCTTCACGCACCTCAACTTCTACGGGCTTTTCATCGAAGAAACCCTTCCAAGCCTTATCATGGTCGCCCGGAGGTCGCCCCTGAAGGGGGGGGTACTGTAAGGATTATGGAGACACGCCGTTCACGGCGTGCCTCCCACTTACCTGCTGCCTCGCCTGACATCATCCTGACTCGCAGGGACGCCGGAGAGAGGCGCGCGAGCCCCTGCACTGTGCGCGCGCGCACACGTTCTTCTCTCTCTTCTGCCCTCGGATCAGGGCGTGGGGGTGCGCACGCAGCCGCAGGCGCTGCTACACAGAGGCGCGGCCACACGGAGGCGCAACCGCCTCTTAAAGGTACAGGTTCCAAGACTGTTGCTGCTATTGAATGCAGCCAGATTGCTGCCCTTTATGCCTCATCTCCTGGGACTCATAAGGGACCTATCCCTGCTACAGCTGGCTCCTTCTACACACCCCCTTATGGCTGCAATCCTATTGGACCCTCACTCCTTTATATACCTGCCAAAATCACTGGTTCTTTGGTTGAGCATAGTACCAGTTGTCCTTACCTTTCTCTGCCTCCCTAGTTCTATTTTTACAGATCTCCTCGTGTATCAAACCGGCTTCCGCTACGTCTTCCTGTACCTCTGGCATCCCGAACTCGGCACACGGCAATTCGACTCTCCGCATCTCTGGCATCCCGACCCTGGCTTACGGTAAACGACAACGTCCCTCTCTCTAACCCTGGATTTGGCAAACGGCACTCTCTACCAACCGTACCTCTCCTGCCCCGATCCGGAATCCCCGACCAATCTACTTTCAAGACGTGTCCTCGTGGCTGTGGGTGGTGTTCCTACCTTCCCACCTCAGCACCGTGGTCCCGTCTCGTTTGTGGTGAGCACATCCTAACATTATGCTCAACCCAACAAACATGGACCAAGCTGAGGTGGAGCGGACTTTAAATGCCCATTCTGCTCTGTTTACCAGATTAGAGACTTATTTGGAGCAATCCGATAGACGCTTGGATACCATGCAGCAAAGCCTCCACTCTCTTACTCTTCAGGTCCGAAACCCTCACTCGGCAATCTCCTCTCGTGGCACCTACTGCACAGCCTAACCCTTTTTCGTTATCTCCGTTCACTCCGGAACCACGTATTCCGCCACCAAGACATTATGCGGGGGATCCTCAAGGATGTCGGGGATTCATTAACCAATGTCTAGTACAATTTAGGCTCTCTCCCTCTCGCTTTGTGTCTTCTGTCTCCAGGGTCGGCTACATCTACTCCCTTCTCACCCTGGAACCCCTTCTCTAACCCTGGATTTGGCAAACGGCACTCTCTACCAACCGTACCTCTCCTGCCCCGATCCGGAATCCCCGACCAATCTACTTTCAAGACGTGTCCTCGTGGCTGTGGGTGGTGTTCCTACCTTCCCACCTCAGCACCGTGGTCCCGTCTTGTTTGTGGTGAGCACATCCTAACACATTGTTCGCCGAGACACGGAGGTGCCTACCCCACGGGGGGTATGGGACGTGCCAGGAGAACCGTTGCTGGGTCTCAGCCCCGTATGCACTATTCCCATTGGCCAGTTCGAATTTTCCGTCCGCCAGCAGCACACCCCCGATGGGCAGTCTAGGGTTCCAAAGCCGGTCCCCTCCTCTGATTGGTGCACCATCACGATCCATGCTCTGATTGGTTGGCAGCCTCTGCTCTATGGAAAAGATAGGAGTCCGAGGGCTATCTAAGGAGAGCGGCCGATCAGACTACCAGAAAGAGTTTGGAGTTTATCCGGAGAGTGTTAGTCGGAGACTGTAACTCACGACTGGCGGGCGATTCGAAAGTGCTATTGGAAGAATAGCACCGAGAAGCCGGAGAAGAAGCTGCTTCTGGGCAAGCCTACTGAAGCAGGCCCCTGTACCTAGTTGAGGCTAGATTCTTCCCCCTCAGGTCCCAGTTGGTGTGAGATACACTGCGATTGTGAGATTGTCTGTTTGCTGGCTTGCCAGAATAAACTTTAGTTTATTCAACTATTGTGTCCTGTCTGTGATCCTGGTGGTAAATGTGTTAAAGGTTCTCGTCTCCCGTGACAGTCAGGTTTTCAGGAAAACCCTGCTTCAGCACAGGTGGCTCAATCAGTCCCTGCTTCAGCACAGGGGGCTCAATCAGTTCCTGCTTCAGCACAGGTGGCACAATCAGAAGATCAGCTTCGACATTCTTCACCTGTGCTGAAGCTGGGATATCCTGAAAACCTGACCTGTTGAGAGGGCTTGAGGACTGGAGTTGAGCACCCCTGTGCTACAGTACACTGTATAAAGTAATTCATGATTAGTATAGCAGCAACTGGTAAACTAAGGCCGCGATTATAGCCCGGGCTTCAGCGCATCACGCGCACTCATCGCGTCGCGGGCGCCTCTCGCCCGAGCGATGTGCGATCTTGGCTGCAGGAGATTTGGCAGGCAATGGGGAGGCGTGGCGGATGCGTCACGAAGCTGGTTCACCCTCATTGGCTGAACCGCTCACGTGACGCTGACGTCACATGACCGCACTTGAATAGACAAATTTTTGGTCTTTTCAAAACATGGTCTCGCCATTGCGCGCCGTTGTGAGCGCGCACTAGGTCCGGCCACATAGGGATTAGCCATCTGTGTTTGTCGCGCGCTCACACCAGCACCATCGCGCTGAGTATAATCTCAGCTTTAAACTATAATAGATTGAGGTTCCTTGTATTACATTCTACATATCAACACAATGTTGCAGTTATCAATCACAGCAAAAAAATGATGTAGGAAAATATAGGATCACAAAAAGAATGACTGGCAGCTCATTACGGAGCAGAATTAAATAACGAGCGCTGTTCTAATCATTTTGTCAGTCATAAAATATGTACTCTTTTTTTCCCCCTGCATGTAGAATGTCTTATTAACTCAAAGCAGGCATCTTGTATATTCAGAAACGTACATTTAACTGTCAGACTGTTTTCAGTGTTCAGACACCTTAACATAAGCTGTTGTTTGGAGCAAGAGGGTAGATTGATGAAAATGGCATCTGGGCAATCCTGTGAAAACAACCATTCATTTAGATGGCCATTTTTGCGTGTTAAGAATCTGCCCCACAACACAGGGTTAATCATAATCAAATTATAATAATGGCATCAATTGTTGGAGACAGAGTAGTACCTGCAATTCTAGTGGCAGGAGACAGCTCGAGCCCTGTAGAGCAGACAAAGGTGGGCAAGTAGAGGAGATCGGGACTCACCCAGGTGCCGTAGGGAGGTTATTTTGAAAGCTCCTTCTGTTATCCCCGAATATATTTGTATATAGCTATAATATCCCCTCTTAGACACCTCTTTTCTAATGTAAACAAATCTAATTTAGCTTATCCTCCCCTCATTAGTGAGATTATCCATCGCCTTTATTAATTTGGTGGCTCTTCTCTGCACTTTTTCTAGTTCCATAATGTCATTTGTATGGAGTAGTTCCCCAAACTGTACTCCATATTCAAGGTGTGGTTTTACTAATGCTTTATAGAGGGGCATAATGACGTTTACTTCCATTCATTCCCTTTTAATGCAAGATAAGATCTTGTTTGCCTTTGCAGCTGTTGCATGACTTTGGGCACTATTGCTTAGCCTGCTGTCTTCAAGCACTCCTAAATCCTTCCCCTTCAACAGCAAACAATTTCCAAAGTCTCTCCACATGGACACTGGTAAATGTCAGTTCTGTGATTAAAACCATTGCTCACACTAACATGATTTATTTAAGATCCGTGTTCCCTATATTCCCTGGTCTTTCCAGAAAACAGGGTATAATACATTCAGAACTTACATTTGTCAGAATTATTCAATCGGTTGGTGTGGACAAGGCATTTTTAAGCAGTTGTGTTAACACGATTAACATATCAGATGCTTGTTAACCTCAGGATTTATTCAGAGAGAGTTAGGTGTTTGAAATGCCTACAAATCATTTTAGTAAACATTATGCTAAGTAGTTTCGAGGTCTAAATGATTACAACTTGGTTTTGTAAATAATGCAGAGTTTGGCTTATATTTGACCAGCTTGCTGAGAGCAGGAACCAAGAGAAGAACAGTGTGTCCCTTACAATGCTACTCACGATTTGCTTTTGGCTGAGATTTCCTTCTTGCAGGCTTGTCAAGTCTCACTCTTAAAGCTGCAGACCAAACAATGTCCTACATGTCTGTTTTTTTTTTTTTTTTTTTTAATAAATCAGTTCTGTACTATGAAAAAATACTTGTAGCATTTTTTTTATTATAAAAGACAGAAAGAGATATTCTGGCGCCTACAAAAAAAGTCCAATTGATGAATATTAAATTATAACCATTGGCCATAGGGAATGTCCAGTTTGAATGCCCTGGGAGCCTCCAGATATATCTTGAGGGGCGTATCACAGTATGTGGAGAGAAACACAAGAAATACTCATAGTGTATACCTGTAAAACTAATGCTGATGAAACAATACAAACATAGACAAACCAAAACATATACTGGACAGACAAATAAACTTATTACAAACAAAAATGTAAACACCTAGTAACTAGCTAAAAAAAAACTGGTTTAATAAAACTATGGAAAAAAAGACAATTGTCTAAGTGACCGGGAGTAATAACTCGAAAGGTCACGTCCGGTGGGAGAAAAATTGGAATCCTACTTACGACAAGCAGGATTCCGTACGGCGTTTTGGATAACCTTTATCCTATATGGCTGACTTCCAGCGAATGTCCGTGAAGTCCCTCCGGAGTGCTGGTACTGCCGTCGCATGTACTGCCGCTCCGATACCACCTCTGCCCGTCTCACCGTCTGCCCGTCACCTGTGAGCACACCTGAAATACCTGGTAAATATGTAAGTTTAAATCATTTGAATATGCTATGCATTGTAAATGAGGGTATGTCCCAGGCATGTCAGGTGTGCTCATACAGTAGGTATCTCTACATGTGTAGCATTCTGCTACATCAGACGTTGTTTTTCTCTCGATAAATCTAGTACATATTTTAAGCCAATGGACTTTAGTTTATAACGCCATTAATATCCATAGTGTGGCACTATATAAAAGCATTGCTGCACTATTACAGTAGTGCTATATACAGTGTAACAAAATATAGAAGAATGTGAACTGCAGCTTCTGGAGCGGAAATCAAGCATAGATTACACTATACAGTAATGCAGTAAAGTATTCACACCGCACAATATGAGAAGCTTGAGAACAATGCCTCTTTTTTTATAACATATGCCATGAAAATGGCACTATCACGTCATAACCAAACCTTCTGTACACCCAGACTGTACCTACTGATAAGCCGAGAAGGACTATGACAATACTGTACCTCATATTGCTTCAAAATCATGTCAGTGTCGACAGGGAAAGGGTTCATTTCATGTTGCCTGACTCCTGGGTAGTGGCTGCTGCTTCCTCTCCTAATTTGTATGCAGTTAAGTCATCTTCTATTTGAGGGGAAAGATTGAAGCCCTAGTCAAATTAATTTATGGGGCTCAAACTTTCTCTAGCAAGGAGAAATTAGTTTCACTGCACATTCAATGGGGCCATTGTAGCAAGAAAAGAGAGGCCTGTAAGTTATATATGGGACGTACAGTATTTATTAAGCACTGAACGTCCATAAGACATCATACAGCAGCGGAACACACCTTATAGCCCATTCAAACCTGCACCATCCAGCACCAGAACACACCTTATAGCCCATTAAAACCTGCACCATCCAGTACCAGAACACACCTTACAGACCATTAAAACCTGCACCATCTAGGACCAGAACACACCTTACAGACCATTCAAACCTGCACCATCCAGCACCAGAACACACCTTATAGCCCATTAAAACCTGCACCATCCAGCACCAGAACACACCTTACAGACCATTCAAATCTGCACCATCCAGCACCAGAACACACCTTATAGCCCATTCTGCCTGCACTATCCAGCACCAGAACACACCTTACAGCCCATTCAAACCTGCTTCAACTCATTGTCACAATTAAAGAGCAAACGGGGATTCTGGGTAATGGGCATCCATGAGTGCATCACTTTATATCTTTCTATTTGTGTACAACAAACACATATCCTACTGTACTGGCATATCAGAGAAACCCTTTTGCATACAGGCTCAGTACCACTACATTTAAGACACTATAACCAACGTAGAGTGATAATGATTAGTGTTGACAAGTGATTCAAGTTGTTCCATCTACCTAGATGATTAAATGAAATCAATATGCTGCGAGTCTGTCTTTCCTGTGCTGAAGACATTTGTTAGCAATATTCATTTGAATGGAGTTGAACTACTTCCCACTCCCAGCATAGAGTAAACCAGGGTTGTGCAAACTGGGAGGCGTGCCCCCCAGGGGGGGCGCACGATTCTCTGCAGGGGGGGGAGAGGCGGTTACAGAGGCCCTGCACGCTTCCCGAAGGCACTTAAATTAAATGCCTGGGGAGCGGCGAAGGCCTCTGTAACTTCACTGACCTGGGTTCAGGCGGTTTCTGGCAACGCCATGGCAACGTGACATTGTGACGTCAGAAAGCCGGAGCCAAGGTAAGTAGGTGGGCGCGAGGAGGGGGGGGGGGACACAACCGGCAGGGGGGCACAGACGGAAAAGATTGCGCACCCCTGGAGTAAACTATTTTGCAACATACTTCTACTTTAACCCATAGCTTATGTTGTATTGAACCACAGAGAAATACTGTAGCATATTTCTTAAGGGCAAAGGCAGAGAAGCATGTTACAGCTATATGCAGTATACTCTGAGATTCAGATTTGCCTGTCTCTATTCAATATGCCACGAAGCTATCTTCCCCGTGCTAAAGAAGATTGTAGTTCCTTCCACATGAATGGAGATGAAATATTCGCCAACACTGGAAAAAGGATGCACAGCGTATTGAAAAGGGGCTTACAGTTCCTGAGGGGTCTCTCGGTCGGTTGCTTGGATTAAGTTCTGCCTATTGCTTTGATCCATTTACTATTCTAGAAGCCATTCTCTGGGGACGCTGGTAGCGAGTTGTGTACTCACACTCTACATGGTCAAGTCTGCAGTGTACACTACTACTTTTTTTTAACAATGCCTAAATTGTTGCAGATTTCTGTCCCATCTCTTGATGTGAAAACAGAGCATTTTTATGCAATGAATAGATTCTTAAAGGAGCAATCAAGCAATATCTAAGGTTTCTGTTGTTGTTTTTTTTTAAGCCACCTACCCAGCAGTGAAATATCGTTGTAATACTTTCCTGCTTGTGATAATTAGTGTCCAATATTCATAGCAGTTTTAGCTGTTAACTGTAACAATAGATAATGTTACCTTAATAATATAAGAATACATTGTAGCTGCTGAGTTACACTGATTGAAGGATTGATTTTGAACAGGATTTTGCTGATCGATTACTGGAGAACGAATCAATCGACAGTTTAGGTAATTATTATATATATTTTTTAAGCTGCAAGGATTGCCTCTTTAACTTTCTTTTCTGCATTACACATACTGTACGGTGGATTTCTCAGTGAAGAAAGGTTTGGCATTCACACATACTATAGTACTGAGAAATTCATTTGAAATTTCCACTTGTAATGCATTGATATTGAAAGGTTGTTGCAAGCAACTGAGTGTCTTAAATAATAAAAATTATGCAGGACATCTCAATAAATTTTTATCAGTAGACATCATTTTTTTTAGTTGACCAAGGAAAGCTAGAATATACTACATACTGTATTGTTATGTGTGTAAATTATGTCACTCACGTTTTGCCCTCAGGGTACTTTGTATAACATTTTTTTAAAATGCAGGTAATTTATTGCTGAAATTAAGTCAGTTGAGACTACAAACTGCTCTTGTATGCATAGTTTAGAAACTCAATAAGAGAAAATAAAATTCAGAAAGAAGGGAAAACTGGATTTTAAAGACAGGTTTTTTTTTAAATATTTTGTTAGGCTTGTCTGCTTCCTGATGAATGTCCCTTGTTGACTGTACTGTATATTAGCTGATCAGTATAAGATACGATACAGTATTCAAGCTGCCGTTCAAGCAATATCCTACATGTGTGAGAGGTTTTTGTTTTTTTTAATAAATCAGGTCTGTACTTTTGAGAAAATACTTGTAGTATTTAAAAAAAAAATACCTTTACAAAATCACATCCCCTTCCTCTACTGAAACAAGCTCTGGCACCCCCCTTTTTGAGCCCTGCCCTCTCTCAGCAGTGAACCAATTGTATCTAGTGACTGCCTGGTCACATGATCTTCCCCACAGAACTTTCCATCTTTGGTCCTCTTCTGCACTGACAGCCATTTTGTGAACCCCTGAGCCGAATCTTCACCGATCGATCACAGGAGAACGGATGGATCGGCAACTTAGCTAATTACTTATCATTGTGTGGATTGTATTGATGCACATATTGAATGAAATATATATATATATATATATATATATATATTAAACGGCAGCTTGAACTGCTGCTTTAAGGTCTCACTATGTTGAATAGTAGTGCAGGCTCACTTAGTCTAGCAATATATTTCTGACTTTGAAGCAACTTCTGCATTACCCCAAACCCAGTCAACTAATTTTTATGCCATACGATAAGCTGCAGACAAGGATTCTGGGTAGTGACTGCAAATAGGCATCCTGTGAGTCTGTTTCAGCTCGGTGACACTTTTAGAGTGGAAAGTTTAACTTTTCACTTCGCGCCCCCCTATCTGCCCTTCACCTGACCTGCGCCCCCCCCCCCACTTACATGCTCTCGGGCTTTGCAGCGTCATATGACGTCACCACGTCATGGGACGCTTTGCCATTTAAATGGATTCATGGCGACGCGTCACCGAAGAGCCGGCTGAGAGCAGATAAGGAACGTTGCAGAGGCCTCACGCCTCCCCCAACATTTGATTTATATGCCTGGAGGAACAGTGTGGGGCCTCTGCAACCACCGCACCCCACCTAGAAAATTCTGCACCCCCCAGTTTGCGCACCCCTGCTCTAAGCAACTGTGATCATCCACAGTGTAAACAGCACTGACAAAGAGAGACCTCAAGGAGCAGCGTGATCAATTCTATCTGAACCGCACTTGTTCTACCTAAGACCGACTTATCATTGCTGGATGGTGAGATCAATGATAAGCCAATAAGCTTTAGGATCCTCTGAATACTATTACCACCAGGCGAAAAATACAGTTCTGATTTACAGATGAAGCCGACGTTATTGCAGCCACCGACTGGCGTGTGCCAGCAAGTACATTAGCATGATAGCCCCACCTCTTTTGCACCCACAGCTAATCCTTTTAAATGATGTCTGCAATGGGCCGGTTGGAGTAATAAAGGCTGCTATACCTGTGTGTTTTGTATTCTGTATCCTTACTGTACCTCTGTATGAGCAGACAGGCTTTTGACTTGTTCTCTCCATTCTTTTGTGAATGTCATTGTTGAACATGATGTACAGTGGGTAGCGCTGAAACTAAATATATTGGCTCCGCATCTGTGATTGCCACATCGATAAAGCAGTCATTTTCATTTCTTACTACTTTCGGGGCCAGGCTGAATTCTTTTTCTAAGTAATTCAAAGTGGATTTTACCCTCTCCCCTCCTAAAATTAACAAAGTACATTGCAGAAGGATGTCTATACAATCGTTCCTTCTTACAGAAAACATAATTAAAGAGAAAGTTACACTGATATATCCATAATTTGTGTCTCGGGACACTTAGGCTGCGCTTATAGTGCCGGCGACGCGACCTATAACATCACCCGTCGCTGTCGCCATTGCGATAGTTGTAATTCAAGTTTAGGCGATGTTGCTGGCTACAAGGCCAGTGACGTCAGAAAAGGGGGAAGGCAGAGAGACGGAGAAGCTCTCTGATTGGCCACAAGGAGAGACCGTCGCCGAAAAAATCAAATAACAGTGACTACCAGATTGGTACTATAAGTGCCGACGACGATATCTATATAGATATATACATTGCGTCGCCATCACCGGCACTATAAGCGCAACCTTAGATATCTATTTACAGATATATAGAAATGTGTTTTGTTGGATAGAGAATACTGAGCACACATTTTTTGTGGATGCTTGTGGATCAGCTCCGGACTATACTTTGTGGGCTTGACCACACACCCATCTACATATAATATACATATAATATATTTGTCGTATTAGAGAAAAAAGTACGCAGTACTGTATATAGCTGCAGAGCATAATGCTACCTATAATATTCATCTTCTCTATCGTACGCCCCCTTTTGGCTCCTAACACTCTTTAAGGTCATTCTTCACACTACAAAATTTCTATTGTTGTGTGAAGATTATTACAGTGTATAATGGTAGAGTTGGGTTGATATTTATCATTCTTGAAGGGTATTGTTACATATTATAGTACATAGCATTAAAGGGGTGGTGCACATTTAATCTTTACAGGACTCTACAGGGAATGTCATAAGATCCGGCACACTAATGATTCCTTTTAAGTCCCCTGAATGTTACAAGGTTTTGCTTGTGTCTTTGGCTGATCTGTCTCTCGGAAATCTATCATGGAAGCGATCGAAACTGCAATAGCTACAAAGGGCCCGGAAGCCTGAATGTGGCCACAGATATTCTGGCAGGGAAATAGCTTTTAATTATAGTATATATCAATATCTCCAAACCCAAACAGTCCCTGCACACTCAAACCCCAAATCCACCACAACATATACAGCTCAACCCCCTTATAACGCTGTGCTTGGGGTCCAAACAATCACATCGCATTAGAAATGATGTACAATTGTATGCATTGTACAATAAAGTATTTAAGATATTAATAATCGTGTTGTAAAGTATTCATAAATACGAAAATTGGGAGCCACGCGTGCATCGAATTATAAGTGGATCCGTGTTGTAACGGATCGCGCTATAATGGGGTTGAGCTGAATATTTGTGTCAAATAAGAGTGCTACTGAAATATAACAAAAGACTAAAAGCCTCCATTATGACAAATTATAGAGTTAAATACTTATCTGTTTTTCTTTTGATTAGTTCAGTTCCTTGGGCAATGCATTTGAAGCTTTCAAACCATACCCTTTGTGCTTTTTGTTATACAGTATATCAGTATCTCCTCAGAAATAGATAGAAATAACATATAATCAGTATTTCAGTATTCCTTCTTGTTATAAACTGAACATGCAGCATGTAAAGTAGTATTAAGTATGACCATGGTCTCTACGGCTTACAGTGTCTACTATTTACAATAGTAATGATTAGGAAAATGGGTAATTAGAGTTGCTGAATTATTGCACTAATTGCAGTATAGAAGCCACTACAGTATGCCAGGCAATGCTAACTCCAAAGCTGGCAAGGGTGTGTGTGTTGGGGCAACATCAGATGGCGAGGGGGCCTTTTTTGGATAAACTTTTACAATTTGTAGAAAAAAAAACTTTGAAGGTAGAAATACTCATTATATTCATTTAAAGAGGCGGTAACGTTGTGTTATTGGAATGCTGTCTGGCATTAAATGCACGATGCCAAAGAAGGACAACTACAGTATGAACACACGTGGAATGTTACGACTTCTTTAACGCCGGATTGTGATTGACATAGTGTGCGATCCAACCTGCCAATCCCAATGAGCCCTTTGTGTCTTTCACTGGACCCTCACCCTGCCACAGTGTGACGGCAGTGATCTTCTGTAACTCCCTGAGACAGATTTGATGTGTCTGGTACTGGAGCAGAGGGGCAGACTATCTCGCCATCTGGATACAACAATGTCTGAAAAGCCTGAACATTTAATGTAAGATGTATGCAATTGTACCAAAAACAACTGTATCTTCCTTCCTGACACTTTATCTGTGCTGTAATTGTCAATAACTTCTATAAAATACTGAGAAATGTGTGACCACGAGTTTTAAAATACACTTTTTTTTTTTACTTCACTGTAGCCTTTTAATAGACAATTTAATGATGTTATTCATTGTTAAGCCTGCAATCTCTACTTATAAATTCCTTTGATTTTGACATCCAAATCTCTTGCTGGTTCCTCTTAATGAGCAAAAAGGAATAAGACCTATGTGATGTGTATTTTATCATATTAAATTAGATGTGGCAAAGAACAAAAAGCTCAGGAGTTCATTTGCATGTTCTCTCTAGGGGGCTTATTCTGTAAACTCTGTTAGTGCTTTACTGTGTGTTCTGCACGGAAAGTCCCATTGCAAGCATCAGGAGAATGCACTGGTGTCAGATTTCCTATGGGGTGTGTAATACTCCTGATTGAGCAGGGATAAAAGGCAGGAAGTTGCCAGAGACAGGAAGAGACTGTTTTTCCCCAGAGAGGGGAAGTGAATCTTCTCCAAACCAGGAGGGATGCTGGTTGTTCTGGACTCAAGGACTGCGGGTTCCAGCTGGGACTCACACCCAGGATAAAGATTACTATGGGCTGGACACAGCCTGCTCCCTGGAACTGGCATTCCTGGCTTGCTGAAGGAGCTATATGGGACCCTGTGAAGGAATCCCTGCAACATAGCAAATAAAAACTAAAACTATACTGCTGTGCCTAAAGACTGTTTTGTTTGCATATAATAGTTCATGTTTTGGGGCTGGCAACCAGCTTAGCTGGCGGCCCATTAAATAGGGCTGAAATAGTAAGTTAGTTTCCCTAAAGGGAATAGGTGTTTATTTTATGATTTGGTTTTACTTAAAGGGACAGTGTGCCCATTGTTTAGTGTCTTGTCACTATGGGCTCACCACAAACAAGGCAGGACTGACGTGGGAATAGATAGAAACGCCACCAACAGCCACGAGGTTGCGTCTGCAGTGTAGGTTGGTCGAGGAAGCCGGGTCGGGATTGAAGAGGTACAGATAGTCGATATACTTGCCAGGGTCTGGGTTGGAGATATATGGATCATTGCAGGTACTATTAGCTATGGTCTGGGTTGGAGAGGTGAGAATGGTCGTTGTCCGAGTGCCGAGGTCAGGGTTGGAGAGGTGCAGATTGTCGTAGATAGCCGGGGTCAGGAGTATGGAAGAGCGGAGTCCAAAAGCGAAGCTGGGTCGGTACACAGAGTGAGGAACAGCAACACAAGGCAAGATTGTGGAGGCAGAGAAGAGGTAAACACAAACACAACTATGATTATGCTCAGCCAATGTGCCGGTGGCACAGCTGATCATATATGAAGGAGATGCACCAATGAGAGGAGAGGTGGAGCGGAGGTGCATCCTCAGTGCAAGCAGAGATTGGGTAGTGGTGCAGGAGACAGGTGCTTGCTAAACTGTTGATTAGGTTAGTTGACGCAGAGCTTGTGTGCGCTGTGCACGCATCACATGGGCGCGCCGATGCTGTCAGAGCGTGAGTGCAACCTGGAGGCGGGACCCTCCCCTACAGCACAAGGTAGTGTGCCAGATGCGCGCCTGCGCATAGTGCCACCGGCGGTGGACGGAGCGTTGCATTGAGCGGGACCCCTGCTCATGGATGGAGGTAAGGCGGGAGCGCGCTGAGGGCAGCGTAGCTCCAGCATCCTTACACTTGCGGATAATAAACCACTGCGATTAAGCTTAACCCTCGGTCTAAGCGTGTTTCTTACCCTCTATCTACAGGTCGCTCCGTCACACCGCCATTACCCCTACTTGTCAGTAATACATCTATATTATGGTTGTATACAGTATATATCTGTATTGTAAGCCTGGTTCCAGCACTTCAGGGACAAGGGGTTAATGGTATGTTCAGGAGAAATGTTGCAAAGTTATCTGTTACCGTTCCATGTAAAATTCTTCATGTAACTTTTTGTTGTTGTTGCATTTCTACTCACCAATCAGGGGCTGGGTCATATTGAAGACACCTGGCCTCAACTCTTTTTTTTTATGCAACCATGTTGCAGCATGGTGTATAAAAGATAGGGAAGGAGACCCCTGAGGCTGCGGTCCCAGTAATGTCTGTGATACGCGCGCCCGGCGGGGGGGGGGGGGATCGCGTGCACAGCGCTAACCGCGATCTGCGGTCTGACAGGGAGAGAGGGAGCTTGCGACGGGAGGGGGCGTGGTCGGGGATTTGCGGGGGGCGTGGCCATTACGTCACGCGGCTAGTTCGCCCTCGTTGGGTGAACCGCCGGTGGGGGCGTGGCCACGCCTCCGTCGCAGGGTTTGAACTCAATTTCATTGAGTTGAAAAAAAACCTGCAGCACGGCGTGGCTGCACCTTCCGCGTGAAGGTGAGTACCGGGCCCACCCCCATTAAGGGGCGCTGCTTACACGCTTTTTTATTGCCCGTATTTTTCTCCGAAACATTTTGGAAGACTTGCACCTTTTACCCTTTGAGTGCCGGAGGAGTCACAGCATCCGAGTACTACAGCCCCTCTAGCAGTCCGATCACGTGCTGCTTCTGCGAAGAGATCAAGTGATCGTTTCGGCACTGACGTTCTCCTACGCATTGTCTTTATATTGGTCTGAAGGTTGCATCTGATATTATAGATAAGCCAGTCACTGGTAAAAGTAAAACCGCAATGAAAAACGTCCGTCACAAGAGATCCACATCTGCAGATTGCAATCACTCCTGTGCGTTAGGTTAAAATGGGAAATTGTTGCATTTTAATCACATTTTCAGCTATTTGCATTAATTTACCAGAATAGATCTGAGAAGAGGCTTGTTTTTTTTTGTGACCTTTTGGTATTAATAAAACCACAGTTGCTATCTTATCAGAGGTAATAATTTTTGTAGTACAGTCCTTCTCTTTAGGAGGTCACTTTAATCAGAGCTGTGGTTACTTTTTATTTACGTTAAACCTCTTGGAATAACAGTACTTGCAATTCTCACGGTTAATAGTGTCACCTGCTAATTGTGATTGCACTGATATTTTTTTTCCTTTACATAATGACTCATTAGGATACATTCTGTCTAAATGATACATGTAATCAGACTAATACTGGCACAGAGGGTTGAGTTAGTGTGGTGATAACCCAATATCATTTTCTGATTTCCCGTTCTATATTTGGAGTAATGCTCCCTTTTTGATGTGCATGCGTTGTCTAAGGGTGCAGTGCCACTTGAAACCACAATGAATGGTCATTTTGGCCATATTTAATAAGCATTGCATACTGTAAGACACCTTCGCGCGCTGGACTATTATGGGCCTTATGGCCCATTTACTTCAATGAGTCATAAGGTGTTTTATGGAATATCACTGCTTAGTAATATGTCCCTTTATGTTTAATCGTGATAGTTGATGCCTTTTTGTTTATATAATAATAATTGTTTGTTCTTGTATAGCGCTGCTAGTTTTACAGAATGCTTTACAGAGACATTTTGCAGGCACAGGTCCTTGCCCCGTGGAGCTTACAATCTGTTTTTTGTGCCTGAGGCACAGGGAGGTAAAGTGATTTGCCCAAGGTCACAAGGAGCCGACACCGGGAATTGAACCAGGTTCCCCTGCTTCAGACTCAGTGCTAGTCAGTGTCTTTACTCACTTAGCCGCTCCTTCTCCCTTTATATGCAAAATCTGACAAGAATTTAAAAAGTTTTCTTGGACATGTTTGGAAATATTGTAAAATCGAACTCAGAATTCAGAAAATGAAAAGTAGATGTCGTTTTCCTGCAGGAGACACATTTTGGTATAGAGGAACCTCCAAACACCGTTTAGGGGGCCATAGCCCACCGTGTTTTATTCATCGTTTTCTAATTAAAAAAAGAGGGGTAGCTATCCTAATAAAGCAGGACATACTGTTTCAGACCCTAGAGATTAGGAGAGATCAAAAAGGGAGATTCCTAGTGGTTCATAGCCATCTCACAGGATTACATATAAGTTTAGTGAATATACAGTATACGCACCCAATGAGCGACAAGTAGAGTTTTTAAAGGCCACATTAGAGGCTATAGGAGAAATCCATGAACACTCTATGATTATAGGATGAGACTTCAACATGGTACAGGACCCAGAGGTAGATACAACTACACACCCAGAGCAGTCACACTCCATAATAACATTCTGTATAACATGGCAAAGACATTTAGAGGGATAACAAAAGAACTTTGCTTAATAGACACCTGGCGCCACTTCCACAAAGGTCAAAGATTATTCCTTTTACTCGCTCCCACAAAATTAGTGCTCAAGAATTGATAATATTTTCGCGACTCCTATCATCTTGGAAGTATTGGTACACTCTGATATAGGGCCTATAACGTGATCAGATCATGCTCCAGAGGAGAAGGAGCGGCTCAGTGAGTAAAGACACTGACGGGCACTGAGTTTGAAGCAGGGGAACCTGGTTTAATTCCTGGTATCGGCTTCTTGTGACCTTGGGCAAGTCATTTTACCTGTGCCTCAGACACCAAAAACATAGATTTTAAGCTCCACAGGGCAGGGACCTGTGCCTGCAAAATGTCTGTGCGGCCGCACGGCAGCGGGCCACCAGTCCCTTTCCTCCAGTCTGGAGGTCCCCGCTGGTTCCTGCCGACGTGGCTGACTGCGTGCTGTGACGTGTCAGCCGGCCGATGCTGCAATCTCCTAGTGATTTGCAGCTCTGACACGTCACGTGGTGTGGTAGTCAACCAATGAGGGAAGGAGCTACGGAAGGGAGGCGGCTTGGGAGGGGCGAAGGGAAGGAGCTGCGGGGGAAAAGTGTGTATGTATGTGTAACTGTTTTTCTGGACCCCCCTTGACCCACCCAATCTCAGATTGGCCCCTGTGGTCTACCCGGTCCCCATTACATGGTTGTGTATGGTGGTGCACCTGTTGGCTACAGGACTCCTGAATCCCCCGCATGATGTTAGTGGGGATATCAGCAAGACAGGTAGCTGAGGTAGTGTGCTTGAGTCCTACCTATATCCAGTGCAGCGCCTCCACCTCATCAGGATCTCTCCGTCCGCAGGGGGATGTATCTGATGAGGACCTCCTTTGTGGTGCCTCCTTCTGTGCAATGACTCCACGCATACACAGCAAGGGTCTGTTGAATCTGGGCATCTTTATTTGCATGGTGTAGGCAAACTGCCCCTCGCAGCGATCAGCTCAGCCGCTCATTCTTTTACAGTACTGTCTTTCAGAAGATTCTGCCCTCCCAATGGAGTTGGATCACCTCTCCCCTCAGGGAGATCACCACCTGTGCCAGGTCCCTGGACACAGTGTAGACTCTCTCTTTGTACCTGCCAGCCTTTCTGCTGCAGACCTTGATTTCCTTAACTTATCACTAAAGTACCACACTCTTGAACCACTACTTGAACCTGAACACTAACTTTGGGCAGTGCTGTGTCTTATATAACTTAGGGAATAGCCACACCTCTTATGTCACTAACAGTGGACTCAGAGTATGTTACCACCCCCTTTGAATACATATGACACCTCACCAGGGTGTGAGGGCAAACCTCCATGATTGATGCTGGCAATCCTGTATATTTGCCAGGCTTACTGCCAGCATGAGAGAGAACTGTTTACCATTTTTAAACATGGCTACATTCTCCCCTTGGTGAATCCCAACATCCCGTCTGGGACCTAAATTTGTCAGATCTTCCTCCAGGCAGCACTGCAAAACACAACAATACATGATATAACATTATACAGTTCTCTCATGAAACGCGTTGGTGGGGGGGGCTCAGCACCCCACAATGTTGTTGTAATCTTTTTGTAGTATCCATTAAACTTTTGTATGGGAACTAGCTCTCTTTACTAATCTTTATTTGCTGATCCTGTGTGGCTGCCAGTGCCTGCTTTTTCCCATCTGCAAACTTTCAGGACCATAGAAAAAACGGATGCACACCCCCCTCAAGTGGATGAAGATACATCTACAGGGATGAGAAGGAGGACAAGCTGACTCTGAGTGAGTAATTATTTCAATCTACCATCTCACTATTTGGATATTTTCTGGTTAATCTCCATTCCGACATTTATATGCTGGTTCACATATATGTGAGGTCCCTTACTGCAGTGATTGTGGGGACCCTAGTCCGCTAGTCGGTTTATTATTGGAGCTATATCAGCAGCTTTCACCTATTCTACTTGGGCTTATTCAGCCATTCAACCACAGGGGGGTTGCACCACAGGATTCTCCTATCAAGATATATTTTTTGTCTTAAAAGGCTTTTTTTTGTAGCACCACACATTTGCTATTTTATCTCATGATTAACCAACATGTACAGTGCCTGCTGACCAGCAGACTGCACTGCTCCTAAGGAGAAGCCCCAGTATCTTCCTAATAATAGTGACTGGGATCTGGCTTCTTTACCTCCCTGCCCGCAATGTCCTTGACTGTGACACTATATTCCCTGGGTGGCCCACTCTCTGGCCTGTACTCTACCCTGTGCATGTAAACATTGCGCCCAATGCTCCACACCCTCATTAATTGAGTTACCCTCTCCTCCATCTTGTACCCAGCGTACCCACCACCGTTGGTCATTATGTATTCCTCAATGGTTTCCCTCAACCAGCCGTCCCTCGCATCCTCGATCTCCTGCATCAAGGGCTCTGGTACATAGGGATACTCTAACCCGTGGGACTTCTTGTATCTGGTAACTATGGCCCTCTCAGCCCGGCTGGACCTGATCAATCTGGTGTTACCTGCCCTGCCTGGCAGCACCCATGACAATGGTTCATCTGGTTCTACGGGGTCCCTGAATCTGGCTGTCCCCTTGGGATCCACTACCCCTGTGTGAATGTCGTGCCACCTAAGCCTAAGGTCTTCTAGCCGTTCCTCCTCTGTGAACTCCCCTACTCCCCACCAGTAGTCTACTACCCCTTCTCTCCTTAAAATAAACTTAGTACGGTCCAGCCAGGCCTCGTACCCCTCAAACAGTGGTGCCCACCACCGGGTCTCTCTCTCTCTCTCTTGCTCCAGTACCGCTACCGAACCCTCACTATCCTCCAGTTCTCCCCCGGAGGATATCCCCGAGGTACCAGTAGATTGGGAAGTCGACCCTAACCTTTTGGGCCTACTGGTGACACTTGTGGTACTGGTACACTCGCTGGAACAAGACACTTGTCGTGTGTACACTCCCCCTCCCGACCCATCATCCGATGTAAAGCACTCGCCCCAGTCCAAGTTCTCCCCAGTCCGTTCATCCGAATTAGATCGGGCCTCCCCAGACAACCCTTGGCTGGATTGGGACCCATTGGAAAAGGTGACAGGGGCAGGGGCTTTAACTATGGCTGGTGGTTGGGCATAGGGAAGTACTACCGGCATCCTCGGGGCTATGACCCGCAACTTCTCGCTACCTTGCCCGGTGCCATCGGACTGGCCTTCCGGTTCTCCCGTCTCACTGCTCCCAGGCTTCCGCAGGGCCTGCCAGCTCTTTCCGGATCCAGGCAATCTGGTACAGCTGGTTGGTTGCGAGGACGCGGCCATCTTCCATCCGGCTCCGCTGTGCCCGCCGGATGTGACATCGTTGATCTCGCAGAACTCGCCGCCGCCATCTTGGGTTGGGCTCCCCACGGAACCTCTTCCTCCAGAACGACATCCGCCGCCGGAAGTGATGGTCCTACTCTCCGCTCCGCTCCGCTCGGGCCTGGGCTAGGCCTGCCTCCGCTGTTGCCACCACTGGCGCCTGTGGAGGGTAGGGATGTAGCTCACCGCTCCATCGGCTCGGGATGGGATCTTCTCCTCCGGCTGCTCCGCCAGTCACCACGGCCGTGGGACTCCGCCTCTCCAGTTGCCTCTGCACAGGCGACTTGAGACTCCGCTCCGCAGCAACACAGGTGAGTGCTGTTTCTTCCACAGCACCGCTGTAGTGGTGTGCCGGTAGGCGCATCACCACCGTCGTCGGGGTCGCTTGTTCCTCGTCCGAGGAGCCGAACTCAACCCAGGGAGTGGCACTCCCATCGGGGACCGATGGTGAGGTTCTCGGTTCTCCCCTCGCTTGTAGGCCCCTTTCTCTTCCGGCTCCGTTTTAATCAATAGGAGTGATCCCCAGGTACCGGGATCAACTGGTTCTTTCCAGGCCACACGCGGGGCTTCAGCCGTCAGCATGGCTGTGTCCGCTCCCGCCTCCACGGTCTGTCCAGGTATGAATGACTGCACGGCCCATAAGTAGTGGATGCCACACTGGGGGCACCTGGCCGTTGTGCTGACCGCACCACCCGGCAGCCGGCACTGCATACATAGGCATTTAATTATTCGTTTACCACCCGCCATGAGCACCAGGAAGCCTCCCGGTGCAGAGTAGGGGTGCGCAGAGATGTCCATTTCCTTCTCGGCTTGGCTAGCCATGTTGATGACAGGAGACACTTTTTGCAGTGGTCTTTCCTGTTCTTTAGCTCCTCGCAACTGAAGGGCAGGGGTCGGTTTAGTAACTCCTCCCCCATCTAGCTCCATCCTCATTTGGCACAGCTGGAAACCACTCCCCCTGGTTGATATTAGGGGAGGGTCCCACAAGTTTACAGGGTGACCCAGCACTGGCGCTGAGCCTGTCACTGTCCATGAGGGCGCGGCCACAGCTTTCGCGCCATACCCCCCAGCAAGGTGGGGTTCTCCTTTTGGCGCCAATCCCGGCCAACTGTTTGCAACTTTTGCATTTTCCGAATGTTCTGCACTCGGCCCACGCGGTCTCCCAGGGAAGCAAGAGCCGCCATCTTGGTTTGCACGGCCGTTCACAATTGCAATTGAGGTGGATCTTTGCATAGGCATCGCCGTCTGGCGAACAGATTCTCCGTTCCTTCCACACACAACCACAATGTCCTCAACACTGTCCTCCAGGGTAGCACCCCGCGGTCCTATGCAGGACCAAAACGGCGCGGCCACAGCCTTGGCGCCACTCCACAGCATGCTTGCAAAAGTCCCTTCTGCCGCTTGCTCTTCAGTGGAACGCACACCATGTGCGCTCCCTCCATCTGTCTCCGTCCGCCATTTTGGACTTTCCGCGCCACGCGGATCCTCCATTCTTGCGGTCGCCATCTTTTCACGGTATTTGTTTCTGTTATCACACATGGAGCTCCTCTCTGCGGGGCAGCTGCCATACCGATGCAATAAAGAATGCCCGATGCACCACCTGTGTACCTGATGTATGTCTGACTCGTGTTGCACTACCTCAGGCTAGACTCACTCTCTCTGTGTATGCTGTGTCCTCCTCCCTCCAGTCTGTGCTCTGTGGTCAGTGGTCTGGAACTGGCTAGAGTACTCTGGCTTCTCCATGCAGTACTAGGGTGTCTACCTTCTGTTGGCCAGCCTAGCGCAGACCCTCTCCAGAATTCCTGACCTCGTTAACAGGCTATCCCTTTAGGCATCCTACCAACTAGCTGCCTCAAGGTGACTAGGACAGCTATAGCCCTGTCTCTAGACCCACCTAACCCCTCTCAGGATCCTAGGTCGTCCCTGCGAGCTGACAAATCCATCAGCCCCCTGGCTACCCCTAGGCTCCATCTCCATCCACAGCACTGACTGGCAGCATACACTCTCCCTGTTTCCTAGTGTGCCTAGCAAAAGCCTGTCCTGTTGATAGGTCTCTCAGCAGCGCCTCCAAATGTAACGGTTTTTCTGGACCCCCCTTGACCCACCCAATCTCAGATTGGCCCCTGTGGTCTACCCGGTTCCCATTACATGGTTGTGTCTGGTGGTGCACCTGTTGGCTACAGGACTCCTGAGTCTCCCGCATGATGTTAGTAGGGATATCAGCAAGACAGGCAGCTGAGGTAGTGTGCTTGAGTCCTACCTATATCCAGTGCCGCACCTCTACCTCATCAGGATCTCTGCGTCCGCAGGGGGATGTATCTGATGAGGACCTCCTCTGTGGTGCCTCCTTCTGTGCAATGACTCCACACATACACAGCAAGGGTCTGTTGAATCTGGGCATTTTTATTTGCATGGTGTAGGCAAACTTCCCCTCACAGCGATCAGCTCAGCCGCTCATTCTTTTACAGTACTGTCTTTCAGAAGATTCTGCCCTCCCAATGGAGTTGGATCACCTCTCCCCTCAGGGAGATCACCACCTGTGCCAGGTCCCTGGACACAGTGTAGACTCTCTCTTTGTACCTGCCAACCTTACTGCTGCAGACCTTGATTTCCTTAACTTATCACTAAAGTACCACACTCTTGAACCACTACTTGAACCTGAACACTAACTTTGGGCAGTGCTGTGTCTTATATAACTTAGGGAATAGCCACACCTCTTATGTCACTAACAGTGGACTCAGAGTATGTTACCACCCCCTTTGAATACATATGACACCTCACCAGGGTGTGAGGGCAAACCTCCATGATTGATGCTGGCAATCCTGTATATTTACCAGGCTTACTGCCAGCATGAGAGAGAACTGTATACCATTTTTAAACATGGCTACATATGTATGTGTGTATGTATGTGTTATGTGTGGGCTGTGGGGGGGGACGGGGATGTTACCACGGTCTCATCTCAGACCTGGCAAAGTTTTTGACAGTCAAACCACGCCCCCTCCCGCTCCCTACAGACCGCATATAGCGGTCAAGTGCTTCTTCACGCGCCGCCTGTCTGCAGTGCGGGCGCGTGGTCTGAGGCAGCGGGACCTTAACCTAACATAGAGTAGACATGCATAACAGGCATATTTACCAAGCAGGCACCTTCTGACTATAGAAGACACTTCACAGCCCTTTCAAGCCAAACGTATTTATTTATAAAATGTTTTACCAGGAAGTAATACTGTACATTGAGAGTTACCTCTCGTTTTCATGTGTGTCCTGGGAACAGAGTTATAACAATACATGATTAAATTAAATGAACTGGGTTATACGTTCAATTAACAGACATTTCATGGACAGATAGAGTTGGAAAATTGGGTGAAGGGGATATAAGGGTTGGAGAGTTTTAGATTGAAATACAACAAAAGGTACCGTATGGCAGAAGTCTGCTCTGTGAATATGGACCAATATGTTTTCATTCTCAAAGGGAGGAGGATCAAGAAGAATCCTCCTTCTTCCAAGTCACATTGATCAATGGAAATTAACAACCCAAAAAAGTCAAAATATATACTTTTTATGTTTGTCTAATTTTGGCTTTTCTACAAAAAGGTACAGTAACAGGTAATAAGGTCTGACCCAATAAACCTACAAATGACTTTGCATGTAGTTCATTTTGGCCCCATGTGGGATTTTTAGGAAGATCCTATAAAACCGGTGTGTGTGTGTTTTCTCTCTAGCACACACACTGTGATGCTCACATTTTTTTTTGTCTTTGTGCAGAAGAAGCAACTTTAGCTCAGTTTTTAGACTAAAATGACTGCCGGCAAGTGTGCGGGCTAGTTTATCATAAATGAAAACATTGGGGGAACGACATCATAATTGATGGCCGGTGGTGTGGCTGGTACAGTATGTTGCCTGCAACCATTTTAAAGCTGCAGTTCAGCCAATATCCTGCATGTGTGTTTTTTTTAATAAATCAGTTCTGTCATAAGAAAAAATACTTTTAGCATTTTCTGTTTTAAAAAAAACAACTTTGAAAGACCAATTTTCTTGTATTCTATTTTAACAGCCATTTGCTAAGGCACTGCCCCTTCATGTCCTGTCACAAGCCCTGGCACACCCCTTTGTCAGCCCTGCCCTCCCTCTACCACATGTCAGTGCAGGAGTGCTCATGAATATTCATGAGCTTCCACTGAGAGACAGAAGCAGAAGAAAAACAGATCCCTTCACTAATTATGTCACCAAATTTCGCCGATCAATACATGGAGAAAGAATTGACCGGCAGCTATACAGTTCTTTAGGTAATTAGAGATTGCACACATGAAACTATTGAAGTAAAAAAATAAATAAATAAAAAAAAAAAAGACTGAACTGCAGCTTTAACATCCAGAAAAGAGCAAAAGTCAAGTTCTTCATATTGAACCAGGGCCTCCTGGTGCTGTAATTAAGGCAGCTACACACTGTTAGGCCTCCGCTGTGCGCGATTGTGTAAAGATAAAGAAGTGAAGAAATACCAATAAGGGGTTTTACTGAGTGTAAATCGCATAAAACAGGAATTTTTACACACAATATTTGATAACTAATAAACATAGAAATTAGTCTAGAGATGATTGAGTCTGTGTTGTTTTAAGATGAATGCTTCCCCCCCCCCCCCAACGATCCAAGCAAAACGAATCCCGCAGCTCAGATATGTGCACTGGACCCGAACTCGAACTAAAAACGAAGTAAAACTGGTCTTTCCCTCGCCTGCCGCATTGGCATTTTTCGTCAGCAGGGTAAGGGAGAGTGCGAGGCAAATACATATATTAATTACAATTAAATTATATAGTATACAAGACAGATATACAGTAGAACAGTGTAATTATTTGGCAGACATGCCACCCACCATCTATCTGTCTCATTCAATCAGTTCAAGACGAGTTGCGTTCGATTTGGTTACCTGGGACTGGATATTATTCGTTCTATTATATTTTCACCATGATCTGATCTGTCTCACACACACACAGAGACGCACGCACAGAGGCGCACACACAGAGGCGCGCGCACACACAGAGGTGCACACACAGAGACGCACACACAGAGACACACAAACACACAGAGCTGCACATACACACACACACAGACACACAGACACATGCAAACGAGGAATTCCCAGTTACTATACAAATAGAAGTGCAAATAGGTAAAACATGCGTTCTAAGTCAAACTTCATTGCATTTTGGCACTGAAATTGTGTTTTGATTTTTAATTAAAAACATCACCATCACAAATACAATTTCTGTGACAAAACCCAAAGAAGTTCACTTAAAATGCACGTGATCTGCACACACACACTTTTTTAAAAAGTTACTGTTGGTTGTGAACATGGGGAGCTGAGACTTGGGGTGGGGGTCCCTCTGGCTGCTCGCTTTTGTCTGATGTCACTGTATATTCAACAAGAGTTTGCACATCCAGGCACCCCCTCTCTCACCTGCTCTTACCTTTATATGCTCCCTGATGAGGACAGGGTGGGGTAAGGGTAAAGTAAATATGGGATTGATAAACAATCCCACATTCAGAGGCTCCTAAAAATTTAATCTGCAATGAATTTCCAAAGAAATGAAAGCTGCCACATATTTGCTATTAGCATTGTTAGATTAGTTTAAGGAACTGAATTAGGCAGTTTAATTATTTACTGTACACAAGGTTGTATTTTATCTGGCTACATGGGATTGCACCTTAAGTGTTAAATTCCTTCTGTGTATGAAGTATATACACCTTACAGTATTTTCTTGCACGTATTTTTATAGCTTTGTCACTGCTACTATAATAGTGCATGAAACATTGTAACGGTCACTGTTTAATGAATTGAGCTGTGCTGTTCATGCACTGTTTTAATGGCTATTCCAATAAAATCGGCACATGACCAATAAACCATTTCACAGGACTAGAGGGTTTCCTCTGCACGGGTGTAACTTTGCTTAGCAGCAGCACAAACTGTTCAAGGCAGTGCGTTAACTCCTCGAACGACCTTTTAATGACTGTGAAGCTAAAAGGCACGCGGTTTATGTGCTTGTTTTGCGTGCTGTTGCTCACAATTTATGGCTGTAGTTTAAACACCAAGAAAACCCCAAACAAAGCAGATAGGGAGAAGAGCGCCAGATAAATATTGGGGAAAGCATTTTTTATGAAGAAAAATAGCTGCAGTACACTTACAATTCAATAAAAGTTTACAAGCGCCGGTACAATCCGCAGACCCCACCAGTCTAGGACATCTGGCCACGGCCGTTATGCCACGACCATAAAACACCTTCCGTGTCGCAGGGCATCTTGCAGCCTCTTCACCTGAACGGGTCATATATACTAAGCCTGCTAGAAGGTGTTCTGTGGAGTAGCACTGCTTAGGGCTTGTTATATAGTGTGTGCGGCCGTGCGCGCGCGCGTGCCTGTTCGAAGGCGCGTGCACGTGCCGCATGCTTTTTGTAAGTATACTGTGAGAGCTGTGAAGGTACCGTGTGTGTGTGTGTGTGTGTGTGTGGTGGTGTGTGTGTGTGTGTGGTGTGTGTGTGTGGTGTGTGTGTGTGTGTGTGTGTGTGTGTAATTTATTATTTATTTTTAAAAAAATTGGTAAAAATAAAATATTTATTAAATTTGTGCAGATACACACATACGAAAAGATGATTTTCGTCTGTGTGCTCCCTGCCGTGTGCGCGCTGCCCTTGTATAGAAGGGCTGACTAACCTCAGCCATCTATAACTGCCGTGCGCGCGCACGGCGTAGCACGCCCCGCCACTATAGAACGGCCCTTACTTAGATGGCCCTTAATCGGTACAACATGTCACTTGCCATTAGTTTATTGATGTCCAAGGTAGGCTTGCACCTTTGAATTATTCATCCAATGTAACATTACAGCACTGGCTGAAGCTCCTCTAATCTAGAACCAACCTTAATGGCAAGATGTTGGTATCATCATAATTGGACAATATTCCAAGAATTGGTGGGTTTGAGTTAGATTCCAAGTCTATAGGGAGAACATTCAAACGTGAAGAAATATACTACTAGATTTCTCTGTTTTCTAATGCTGAAGGGTATTCATTTGTGTAGGCAGAAAATGAAATCCTCCTTTAGAAGCCTGTACTAAGCACTGTACATGAGCAGAATGCCAGATTATTTAAACTCGGCTGCTAATAAAAACTGTCAGTCATAATTAAACATACAGCACTTCAGTAATTTATGTCACTTAAAATCTGGGCATATTCAAACTTCTGTTCATGGCAGCTGCCTATTTTGTTTTTGCAGTCTTGATTTGTATACTGATTTCAAAGGCCCTTGAACCACAGTATCTTATGAAAGAGGCAGAAAAAATCTGTGTGTGTGTGTGTGTAATATATAAAAGTATATACATTACTCTTAACATTTTTGGGGAAAATGGCCTACTCTAAAAAGACACCTGGGAACTGATATAACGTTGTATTGTAGACTTGTAACTTGTTGCATATATTGTACCTTTTGCATGTGAAACTTCTCTGAGTGTAACAACACATGTAGCTAATGAAGTTGCACCTGTTAACAGGCAGCAAGGAGAGAGAGAGAGAGAGAGAGAGAGAGAGAGAGAGAGAGAGAGAGAGAGAGAGAGAGAGAGAGAGAGAGAGAGAGAGAGAGAGAGAGAGAGAGAGAGAGAGAGAGGAGAGAGAGAGAGAGAGAGAGAGAGAGAGAGAGAGAGAGTCAGTCAGTCAGTCTCTGGAGCTGAAACCTGTTTATTTCAGCTCCAGGAACACCCTACTTCTGGAGATACTTTGCTCCGTAGTGGATGCACGTAGCTGGTTTGGCTCAGCAAGCAGGGCTCTCACGTTTGAAGAGCGCAGTCACACGGGCCAATAGAAAGTTGCACCGATGATGTCACGGCTTCTTATTGGCCCACAGGCTGGGAAATATCTGAACAGCAGGCATATTATGAACCTTGGTAGCTTAGGAGAGCAGCTACCAAGACCTAATTCGCAGGCAAGTATCTCCGGAAGTATTGTATTATAATGTAACATGCTTTTTTTGTTTCTATAGCAACCATTTGCAAAGTTACATCCCCTTTCTCTTCTGAAACAGGCTCTGGCACACCCCTTTTTGAGCCCTGCTCTCTGTCTAGCAGTGCACCAATTGTATCTAGGGACTGCCTAGGGAACTTTTCATCTTTGATCCTCTTCTGCTGCACTGACAGCAAAATCTTCACCGAGAACGGATCAATCAGCCACTTAGCTAACTAATTAGAATTCTGTGTATTGTATTGATGCACATATTAAAGGGAAACATTTAAAATAAAAAAAATGGCAACTTAGACTGCTGCTTTAAGTGGGTCATTTGCTGATAAACAGAGGTGGTCCTAAGCCCCTCCGTTCAGATTGGATTAAAAAATAAATAATTGGATGAGTGAGCGAAGTGAAGACTTCGACTAGACTTTGTGACCTCTTTGGTTGTGTGTTTGTGTTTTTATGTTTGTGTGTTCTCTGTCCATAGGGCAAACACCTTGACACCTGTCCATTTTTTGAGGTGGTAAAGTTGTGATCAAAGATCACTTATGTAAGATATAATATAAATTGTAACACTTTTGTATATACTTTTTCTTATATTTGTGCAATACACATCTCAATGTATACACCTTCATCTAGACATGTATCTTATACGCTGACAAGGTGTTGATTAGGACACACTTTTTTTTGAAGCGCACTTTTTTCTCTATTTCACAAATTGTATGTAGCGCACTTTTCCACACCCCCTGGGAGATATGGCGGCTACCGTGTGTGTGGTGCGTTACCTGTGGCTCAAAGGAGGGCTGAGCCTCCGCTGCTGGGAGCCTGGGGTGTGACTGATCTGTCTGAAGCCAGCGCCTCCACCTGTGCGGGATCCTACTATGTGGGATAACCCCGTTACAGGACCCCATGCAATCAAACGCACACTGCTAAGAGCAACAGTTTTACTGTATGCAATAGAACAATCACAATCCCACCAACTAGGCCACGCATAGCCGTACCCTCCAGCACCTTCCCACACTGTGTCCACAACTGGATAGATAGTTCCCCAAAGTCCTGAGGGGCCCTTGGGCACCCAACCACCCTGGTGTCCACAAGTAGCAATTCCCACCCAAGTGTGTGAGTCAGTGCTGCCCCACTTGTGTGTGTACAGTTGGTGCACTTGTACCTGCCAGGTGTTCCGGCACCCGGTAAAGCAGACGAAGGCCGTACGGTCCCACACCGTCGGCGACGTGTCCGCCTCCGCAGTGGGTGGTGTCTGGCAGGAGTGTCCCACCGGTACAGTCTCGCTCAAGAGGGTGGTCTGGTCCCAGACCACCGAAGCGCCAGTCCGCAGCCGCTTCCTGGCTGTACACCTGAACTAATGGCAATGTACCTGTCTAAGGGGCAAGTCCCTATCGCAACCACAAGCTATGTGGGAGTCGGCACCTAACGGGGATCTTTGGCCTAGTGCAGGGGGCCACTGACACCCTGCACATACACACCCTAACCCTCTGATGTCCCAGCTCCGACTTGCAGGGTCCAAGCGTGCAAATTGTATCTATATCTGTGGTGCAGGGAATCTCAGAGCCCTATTGGCTGCCGTGGCGCACGTGATGCTCAACCCTATGACCTTTGGGGGGCTGTAGTCCCCGTGGAGCCCTCCTTACTGGCCGCCTTATTATTGAGGGACACTGCGCATGCGCGATTAGATGCAAGATGGCACCGCCCTGTGGAATTGGGCCGCCGCGGAGCCACCGGTGCACCAGAGCGCTCCCTGATTGCCCACACTACCTCCACAACCTCCCGGCATTCGCTGGATGCGCGCGCACTCTGCCGCTGGCACCCGCACACTCCCGGAGGTAAGGGGACCCAGGGGGGAACCCTGCTATATGTATAACAACAATCTGTAGACATTTACTTTGACATCTAGCTGGCAGTGATAATTATTCACGGTGCAACAAGTTTTTATTTAGTTTTCCACGGTGTTCACATACTGTAGAAAAAAGGAACACTGGCAATTCCAAGTAGATCCTGCCACAGGTGCACGTCTGTCCAGACATCTGGTTGATATACTATAACTCAAAAATAGAAATCCGGCTCTCCAGTAGACTTGTGAAAAAAGTTATTCACATTTATTTACATAATTACAAGCAATTCATCCACGTTTCAGTCCCCACATGGGGGATAAAAAAATAAATCAGTGATACCTGTGTGCTAAATATGCCCACCACCACACGCCAAGGGAAACGTGTATTGGGTGGAAGAAGACTAGAAAAAGCACTGTCGCTCTCGTGTTAACTATAGTAAGTATTGCTATGTACAGACTTGCCATACACGCTATACACGATGTAGTCTCCTGCTGGTCATCACATTTTATCTGCAGTCCACGGCGAGGCTGTATCTTTCTTCATCGATATTTGAGCATGGTTGCTAGAATAATAGAGCATTCATATTTGACAGTGAGTCGCAAGAACTTTAGAACAGTAATATTACACAAGTGTATATATTCTAATATACAGTTTATTTATGCTTAGTTTCATATATAGTATGGACACTGCTTTTTGTTCCTACTATGATTTAAATGTATTATAATGAAGCGAGATATGTATAATGATGTATAGTCACAATAAGGCTTATTCTATTGTTGTATCACACGTAGCACAGCCCTATTAGGATAATTGCCTAGCAACAGTTGCACTTGGGCTCGTGCAGCCATTTTTGCCGCCCCCTCCATGCCCCCTGCCATGTTTCCCCTGGCATTTGGTGGGCATATTTAGCAGACAGGTATGACTGTTTTTCTATCTTGAAAAATGTCCATACGGGGACCGGAAAGTTGATGAATTGCTTGAGTTATGTAAATAAATTTGAATAACTTTGCTCCACATGTCCACTGGAGAGCCGGATTTCCAATTTTTAAATGTACAGTGTAACTTTTCATAGATCACGGACTTCTTGTGAATAATGAGTTGTGTGGTATTTTTTTGTTTTGAACTTTCAGACCGTTTGTTGCGAATGAGATTGTTACATGGAGGTGTTTGGTAGTTTGTGATATTATTTTAAACGCATTTCTTCTCAAGTCTCAATAATGTGAGAGTTGAGGTGGTATCCAGTATTTACATTTCTGTTTGACTTCAAGACATTGCTCGATTTGTTGTGAGACAATAGCCGCCTTTCTTGAAAACTTTGTTGCCGGTGACTCGACTATCAGCGGAAACTCGGCTTATTTATAGTCTTGTTAAATACCATATTAATTAATGTGAGAATTAATTGTCCAAACATTGCCGTTTTAACTGAAGTTTGCAAATAATAGGACAATTTGATGACATAATGTACTGTATGTTGTTTGAAATGTTTTTTTGCCCGTGTTTCATTCTGTGTTATGAATCTTTGTCTTGTTTGGTTTAATTGCTCAACGATCGTGGTATTAAAGATAGTGTTTCCCTAGTAATAAATACGCAGAGCATGGAGAGTTGCTGCTCAAACCCAGAGTCCTTTGTCTACAATGTTATGAGCACACGTAGCCAATCATGAACGTAGAAACCTTTAATATCATTCTTGATCTGCTTTTTTGATACTGTTTCCCTTTAAGTCAGGGAAACACTGGGGGAATATATATATATATATATATATATATATATATATATATATATATATATATATATATATATATATATATATATATATGTCCAGCAATGCACAACACCATCAAAATCCTAAAGATAGATGCTCGTCCCATATAGTTACCATATTCCACATTCACCAGATTGGCATCTGGCAAAAAGAGACAGCACACTAGATAGTACCAAAAATAGTACTGTATGTATTAAAACATAAGCACCAGAGTGAACCGACATTTCGATCCTCAGAATGGGACCTTCTTCCAGGTATATAGCTAATCTGTATTCACAAAATAAAATATTATATAACAGTCCAGAGAACCAGACACTCACATATGTGTAGATACAGGTGGTATTAGGGTGCAATATTCCAAATGGTGACATCACAACGATAGAGATTTATCTCTTACATGCCCTTTTATTCTGTTCTCTTGTGAGTGCATGTCCAAGATAGTTCTCTTTTTTGATCACGTTCCAAGTTATGGTGGGTGAAAAAGGCAACAGACCTGCCTAAGACATGTGAATGTGCTCACCTGTGATCTTTTTATTTGCTATATATATATATAAAAAGAAATGTATATTTCCGATGGCAGCAATATCGCACAGAAACTCCCACTGCAGTAAATTCGAGTTTCGAGTTCCCATGCCATATTGTCCCCAATGGGTCCAATTACAATACAGGCAGTCCTCGGTTATCCGACACAATGCGTTACTCAAAATGGCGTTGGATAGCGAAACGTCTTAAAGCGAAACACATTTTCCCATAGGAACACAGTTTAAATGAAAGCTTCCGTTCCTGAAGGCATTTTTAACACTAAAATACACCAAATATTTTATGCAGGCAATAAGATACACAGCACACACATAAATTATATAGTGTATATACTGTATTATATATATATAATATAACATAATATATAATAATATAATATAAAGTATAATATAATATAATATTATATAATATATATATATATATATTATATACACAAACAACTTTGCAAAGCGTTGTAAGAGCGTTGAATAAGCCGTTTTGGCGTTGTAAAAATGAACATAGGTTTGCATTGCATAGCTTTGGATAAGCCATTCGTTGTAAAGCGAAGCGTTGTAAAACGAGGACTGCCTGTACAGTATGATTGTCAAGTAACCAGTCCCTAACGCCTCTAACTTTCCCCACAATGCAATCTGAGGCAGGAGAAAAATAACTTGAAACGTTGGCTCCTATTTAATTGCTCTGAAAGATTGCAGTTTATTTCATTTGAATAGAGACAAAAAATTTCCAGCGCAAGAAAATATGGTTTCTCACTATATTGAATAGAGGCCATTGATTGTTGAGAAATGCAGGGTGAATACTGTAGGGCGTGTCTATTAATGCATCAGTTTAATAGCTATGGGATATCCGCGTGGCAATATTCATAGCTACCTAAAGTTTAATGGAGAGTTACATGTTCCAGCTGAATTCAGTCCACTTAATATACTTCATTTATATCTCCTATTTGGGTCCATGAACCTTTACTTCGTTCTGAATGTTTTTGTAGTCACTTTTGTGGTTCAATAATCAAGAAAAGCTTTATTTCAATTCATTTATATGTGTTAATTACGCTCCTTCTTTTAGATTAATATCAACAGCGACGGAGTTTGTGTTTGCTGTGAAATGCAGCATAAGACATCGGGATGTGGCAACCTGGGAGAAACACTGAAACTTAACCCATTGCAAGAGTGCAGCGCTGTCAGACTAACGCTTAAGGTAGGTTAAACCACAATCTTAGTACAGTAAGTAATACCTGTCATATTCACTGTGCAGCCCATGATAAGCCACAGTAACAATATTCAATGTATAGACCTTCTGTTACTTACCAAACATATATAACTGTCTATGGGCCTCATGCAGAGAGCATCGTTATTTCAAAATTCGCCATTTTTTGTACAATTTCGCGCAGAAACCGGCAGAAAATGACGAGTTACGAAAAACGCGCCATTTTGTTTTTTCTATTGCTAAAACTCGCCTCGCGGCTGGCGAGAACCTCCATCTCGCCATTTTTAAAACTCTCCGAATGCAGAGAGGTACGAACGGCATGTAGCGGCTGTTCGCGCCAGGGAAATGGTGCGATTTTCTCATTTTTGCCGTGCCAGGAAAAGTTGGCAATAAGATGGCGCTCGCCGCCTATAGCAAAGGGGGAAAAAAAGCCGCGATTTTTTTTTTTACACATTTCTGAAGCGCGCATCTTTCCCATTCAAACTCGCCACACGCATCCATGTTAAACATAGCAGAATTCGCACTTTTCTGCATATGGAGAATAAAACTCTCCAAAAAAGCTACTTTTTATGAAATTCGCCAATTTGAAAATTCTATGCTCTCTGCATGAGGCCCTATGTTCTGTATCTACAGAAAGCCCAGGTACAGTAAATAACTCTCTTAGCACTGCTCAGTTGGAATGTTTGCAATAGACGCCCTATTTTTAACAGACACTTCTCACTTAAAGTCTACATCATACATTATATAGGATATTCCAATTAGACTATACAAAAGCAATATGTTGTTTTTTCTGGTGATGTTTATTTATTTTTTTAACCTTAATTTCAGAAGCTTTTAAAAACGTCTCAAATTGTAAATGTAATTAGTCAGTAGCACAGTGATATCAATTTAGGATACAGTATGAAAATGAACCCTACAGAACAAGAGGTAAACCTGTGGTTTAAAGACCACACGTGTTGCTTCAACTCTTCAACCAATCCTGTACTGTATGTATATCTTTATTTATATAGCGTCATTAATGTACATAGCGCTTCACAGCAGCAATACACGTGACAATCATATAAATAACAAATAATACAAATAACACATAATGGGAATAAGCGCTTCAGACATAAAATTGACATTTAGGAAAAGAAGTCCCTGCTCCAAAGAGCTTACAATCTAATTGGTACTGTAAGTAGGAAGAACGTACAGAGACAGTAGGAAGGCGTTCTGTTAAGTGCATCTGCAGGGGCTTCTGTATGATGTTACAAGTTAGTCCAGTTGGTCCCCAACTCCAGTCCCCAACTCCAGTCCTAAAGGACCACTAACAGTGCAGGTTAAGGATACCCCTGGTTGAGCACAGGTGGTTCAGTCACAATGATTGGGCCACCTGTGCTAATGAAAGGAAAGCCTTAAAACCTGCACTGTTAGTGGTCCATGAGGGCTGGAGTTGGGAACCACTGAGCTAGTCAATGCTCTTTTATAGGAGGATTATCACTTAATGCCTATTCAATGTGCAGTAAAGTGTCCTTGCTAGACAAATTGCAGGTGTGAAAATATATAAGGTAGATAAAGAAGAGCGCAAAAGGCCCATAACGTAATACAATTTATTATACAAATGTAAAATAGAACATGGTAAGTATTACACTTACTCTTTTGAAGATATAAAAATACTTTCACACTTTTAAGGAAGTGGGATACCCGTCTGTGGCTGTGTAAAGTCCTCCTCGATCCCTCTGCTTGTTGTAAAAGAAAGCACTCACCTGAAGCCCTCAATGCATGCCACGAGAAACTTTCAGGTTGGCGCTGGAAATTGTGGTGAAAACAGCTCTGCGCACAGGATTCAATCCTACGCGTTTCCTGACTAATTGTCACTTCATAGGGAAAATGCTACAGCCATTGGACTCAGGTTTTATAGCCCCATCAATTAATAAAGGATTTCTTTTCTCAATGTCCATTAGTCATTCTTTCAATTATTTACAGATAAGATATTTACAAAGTTTTTCAGAGGATCCATTCCTAATCTCTAGAGAATAAGTTATACCCACATGTATACAACACTTGCACATGTGCCTACATACTTATGAAGCATGTACAATGTTTGAATATGTGAACGGTCCGTGCCTGCCCACAATGTACAATAACTTAAAAAGATAATTTAAAAAAAAAGTGTCATTGAGTTTTGTATAAGATATTTCCAAAAAATAATAAAAAATGGAAAGGTCAAAAGTATATATAATTAAAAAATGTATGGAATAGCTATAGACTAGAACCAACATTAGAATATACTATATATATATATATATATATATATATATATATAAAAAGAGTTTCAGTAGCGCCACTCGTGAATACAAGTATCAATAAAAATAATTAATTATAAATTATTAAAGTGCAATAGTATGTGCAATATATTACAATATAAATCAATTTAAAAAATATGACAAACAGTATATTTGAATATAAAAAAAATATATGAAAAAAAGGGGGGAAAAAGTGATATAGGAATGTGCTAATGATCAAACAGGGAAAAAATGGGGATAGGATACAAAAAATAGAGTAAAGTCCAACCCTTGATGGAAATCCAGTGCAAAGTCAATGATGGTATATATGAGATGCTGTTCAGGGATCCACGGCTGCTCTCAGAAGGAATGACCAATTCCAACAGGAAAACTATAGAAAAAGAAGAACAGAGAGCGCACCTCCCATAGTGTAAAACAGTACATTTAATCAATAAAAAGCACAAGGGGATTAAGGACACTCACAAGGATAGGAGTTAAAAAGGCAATTTGTGATATATATATATAATCCCCACCAGCAAAGCCACACCGTCCAGGAACACATCTGATTGGTATAGGGTCCCTCAGGTGTATCTGCAGCAGTAGTAGGTGATAGGGAACAAGTTCTCTCAGCGTCCATGTAGTATAGAGATTTTTCAGCCTCAAATCAGCTCCATGCGCTCTCCGGCCGTAAAGCGCACACTGCGTGATGACGTAGTGTCGTGGTTGCCTCCCTGACGCGTTTCGTCACGACAGTAACTTTTTCAAAGGGAATAGCAGCTGAGGGGAGGGCTCGGTATATATGGAAGCTCTCAATCAAGTGGGAGTGGTAACAGAGCAACCAGTGGCCAATCGCCAGTGTCCAGACAGATTAGCAAGGCACTGGCGGTGGGCCAATGAGAATGACCCTTCCAAACCTATCAACACAAGTATACAGTGCCTTTTTAACTCCTATCCTTGTGAGTGTCCTTAATCCCCTTGTGCTTTTTATTGATTAAATGTACTGTTTTACACTATGGGAGGTGCGCTCTCTGTTCTTCTTTTTTTTATATATATATATATATATATATATATACAGGCATACCCCGCATTAACGTACGCAATGGGACCGGAGCATGTATGTAAAGTGAAAATGTACTTAAAGTCAAGCACTACCTTTTCCCCACTTATCGATGCATGTACTGTACTGCAATCGTCATATACGTGCATAACTGATGTCAATTACGCATGTGTAACAGGCTCTATAGTCTCCCCGCTTGCACAGCTTCGGTACAGGTAGGGAGACAGTATTGCTGTTCGGGACGTGCTGACAGGCGCATGCGTGAGCTGCCATTTGCCTATTGGGCGAGATGTACTTACTCGCGAGTGTACTTAAAGTGAGTGTCCTTAAACCGTGGTATGCCTGTATATATATCAAATGGAAATATTACTGTATGCTCATTTGCATGTCTTAGACATGTCTGCAACCCTGCCTTTCACTATTATCACCCAGCACTTCCACTGCAGCAAGGGATTCTGGGAAATGAGCACACAGTGCCACCTTTTGTCTCAAGCTCACATTACATGAACAACCCTTAGGCTGCGGTCCCAGTGACTGCGGCGTGCGCTGTGCGCACAACCCCCGGCCCCCCAATCACTCAGGGCCGAGTACATGCGTCGGCACACATTCAGCAGCCGCGCTGTACTGCAAGATTCCACACACTAAAAAAAATTGTGTGGGGAACTTGCGACGGAGCCGTGGCCACGCCCCCGCCAGCGGTTCAGTGAGGCCCAATGAGGGCGAACCGGCCGCGTGAGGTCATGGCCAAGCCCCCGCAAAAAACCCCGCCATGCCCCCTCCCGTCACAACCTCTCCCTTCGTCCCAGGACCGCGTGTGCAGCGCTGTGCACGCGACGCCTCCCTCCCCCCCCTCCGCCGGGCGCGCGTGCACTGGGACCGCAGCCTTAAGCCAATGCATGCTGTTTTAAACACAGCTTTTAAACATAGGCTGGATGAGATGCAAAGCCAGTAAACCCACTCACAGATAGGCTGTTTCGACCTTGTGGGTCTCTTCAGTGTGAGGTTAGTTGTACTGGCTTTGCTGGTTTGAGACATGAGTAGGTCTTCACCACACATTATTATAATGTGTGGTGAAGACCTACTCTCAGTACATAGACTTACTTTACCCACCTGATTTTTTAAACATATATTGTGTTTTTACATCATATTTTATTTTTTCATTTTTTTTATTTTTTATTATGCATTGTATGTTATTATAGTACGGAATTGATTGAGTGCACAAAATTGTGATTCCTTAACATTACATTGTGGTAATTCTACAACATTTTAGAGTGTTTTACAACCATATAACACCAAATTATATATTATACTAGTTCAGCTAATACATCCAGTTTCACCAAGCGCAGTCTTTTTTTTCTTTGTATATATATATATATATATTTTTTATATATATATATATATATATATATATATATATATATTCAGAATAGTATGAACGTTTGTGCAGTGGAAGAAGCACACAGGAGCCTTGAATGTAAGTAAACTTACTCTGTATTCAAATCATATGAGCTGGCGTAAATGGAACATTTCGGGACCAGTTGTCCTTTCCTCAGACCATACACCAGACAACTGGTCCCGAAACATTTCCATTTACGCCTGCTCTTATGATTTGAATACAGAGTAAGTTTAGGAGGGTCCAGCCCGTTTTGCCCATTTTGCCCGTTAAGCTGGCTATCCAAAGCAAGGGTTAACTGAGCCTTTTCAGAGTGACAAAAATGCTTCCACCCTGGTCATAGCATGTTAAGTGATGTCGTTATGTATCATCACTATGTAAATGCCTTCTCTGTGTGACTCATTGTGTAGCTGAGCTAGCACCCAATTGCTGAGTGATAGACACACACTGAGTCAGAGGGCTGGCCTTTGTGTAGGCCAGATGGATAGTTAAGGGAATTGGAGTGGGATGTGCCAAAACACATAATAACTTCCTCCCCCAAATACACATAACCCCACTCCCCCACTATACATAACTCCCGCGCAATATACATAACTCCCCCCCCAATACAACACACACCTTACCTTTGGGGAGGGCAGGTCTTTTGTGCCATGCCTGTCCCGCGGGCGGGGACAGAAGTTGGACTTCTGGGCAGGCCGAACTTCTGCGGCGGGGGTTGGGACCTACATGGGAGGTCGGGAAGCAGCAGGGAAAGAGGCCCACTGCAGGGGGAGGAGAGCTCGGGCCTGGCAGCCAACAGAGGCACAGCAGCTGGACGTGAATGTTGGGCTTGACCTCTGGCAAGGCTCAATTTGCAGTGCCGGCCGGCCAGGCCCCCGGCAGCCACCAGGACAATTATATATAATATGCTCTTTGGGCCATGGCAGTATGTGTTTCCATCTGATAAACGAACAGTATGTGACATACACGGATTCAGTAAGGACATACGTGGTTTCTTTGTATCCGGGAACATGGTGCACAAATCCCTCTGTCATTGGTGTATCCCTGGATTTATTGAATTTCACAATGCCACTGATTCACAATGTATCTTTTAATATACACTGGCGACACACTTTATTCGAGCTTGGCTAGTCCCACGAATTCGGGTATACCCGGGTGTATTGAGGTTTGTGACTGTTTTCTGCCCGATTACATTGAGTTATTTTTCAGGCAGGGATTGAAGCATTTTATTCCCGCTGGCTGCAATACTGCACAGTATATATATATACACTGCATTACAATTCATGAATTTATGCCATCTGGTAGACACGCGAAGCATTGCAGCCTATTAAATCCTAATCATCCTCATTTAACAGATCAGCCGCCCATCAGCCAGGCATGAACCCAGGCTGGGAAGGCAAATGCAACGGGGCTTGTCAGAGGTGAGGAGCGGCGCATTCCAGGTATCTGCCAGGTACATACCGGGTATTTGCTCGAATAAAGTGTGTCGGTGCAGTACAATGGTCTCGGTTCAATCAGGATCTTAATCCAGCCTTGCTTCAGTTAGGGATGACAAAACAACTGAAACACTGGTTAACACATTTTAATGTTATGAAAAGTTCAGTCCGCGCTCTGGCTCTTTAAACTTGGAGTGTTGGTCCCTCTCAGTTCTCTTGCTGCTTCTGTGTTTATGAGGTGTCTCCCCCACCTCCAAATGTGGTCTCCACCGGAACCCCGATGGTGATACCAATATCAGCAAAACAAGAAAAAACACAAAAGGACACGTGGAGGACAGGAGAGTGAACAGAGACAGCCCCAGCGCGCGGGTCTGATCTCTCAGAACTGAGATTACCCTTCATACTTCCTATGTCATGCCCTACTCCTGTGATAGACACCAGAATCGGGGATTATTAAAGAAATTTTATATGTAAGTTACTAATTTTATTATTTGTTGCTAATACATTATCTATCTCTCATCTTGGTGCGCTTTTGTGTTTTTTCTTGTTTCACATTTTAATGTTACGTTAAGATTTGAAGGGCTTTCGCTCAATCAAACCAATGTCACCAAAATCAAGGTTATGCATGACAGGGAGAAAATAATTGATATAATCTCCGAAATACATAAAGATGCAAAGATATCCTGTTCGAAAGCCTTTTTGGATATAGTCCAACAGCCACTAGTGTATTCAATTTTATGATACATCCAATCATAGCTTAATTAGTAGGTACAATAGTAATGTTTGCTATTCAATTATATTTCAAGCTGAATTAGTTTATCGGAAACACTACAAGTCTCATCGCTGAGGCCCACGAGTCCCAGAAAAATCTTCTATTGAAACTCCGATAGTGCCAATGCACTCAGAGGTGATTTGTAGATAGATTTTTGGGGTTCAAAACTCAGCTTCTCTGAAGTTTCCATTTAAGGGGTTAATTTTGCATGTTCTGTGAAACTGTCGAGACAGGGAGTCTCACAGTGCAAAAAAACCATTATTGCTTGGTACAAGTGGGATAAGTAAGATTCCAGGGTACCAGAGTAAGATAAGTCCGGTACACGGACACTAGATAAACGACCTTCAGTAATGAATAAATGCTATGTTATAACAGATGTTTCTTTATACTAACAAGCTTGAAAGGTTCATTTGTAGTTAAGAAAAAAACTATATCATGCCTTGCTTGAGGAATAGAACCTCAGAGCAAGAGAGAATCATCTAACCAAAAAGACTGCTCTCCATCTATAACCTGACGACATCTTACTTGTTACTAACTGAAGCTTGGGATTGAAAAATGCCTCCAGAATAAATATTGCAACTGCAGGAAACTGTGTCGGAATCTATACTTTCATACAACAAGGATCTTATGGTATTTTCAGTTGTTACATATCAGCATTGAATCTGAGGAACAGACGAACATATATATTTTCAAGCGACTCAAAAGAATTGTCAAGACATTAAATTGGGAAGAAAAAGGAATCAAAATCAACAGTGAATATTTGATTCACCTACGACTTGTAGATGACATTGTTAGTTTTGCACAAGTCTAGAAGACCTCCAGCAGCAAATTGGTGAAATCGCTGAAGCAAGCAAGAAAGTGGGCCTCCATATGAATTTCCGCAAGACCACAGTGATGTTCAACAACTCTGCAAATATTGAAAATAAATTGGATAGAACGCAAAGAAACGTGTTCCGTTCTCCTCAAAACCGGAACTCAGATGTTAAACTCAGCTCAGGCCTGCTTGTTGGTAGTCAAAGACTATCATAAAAACAATTGGGAAACTAAAATAATAAAGTTGAAAAATATACAATTTTTAAAAAGATATGGCGATACAGTAAGTACTTTCAGAATGGGCACTTGGCCTGGTAATCTGGTTTTGGTTCTTAATAATTTGGGGGGGGGGTTTGCTCTTAAAATCTTAAAGGATTTAGGTTTTCTATTTGGTTTTGGAATATAAGATTCTGATTTTCCATATCTGGTTTTGTCCATCTCTAAAATACACATTAAAATATACAGCGTATCTCAAATACCAATGAAAATATAAACACAATACTTGCTTTGTGTAAGTGTGTTAATGCAATCTTAATTATTGAAATGATTTGTCTTTTTACCAGTAAACCACTTTGCCCTTGCATTAAAAGATATTGCCGGTCACTCCAGCACTTATGCCTAATGAGGTTGCAATATTCACACTTCCAATATAGCCATTATTAATAGTGACATGTTTTGGCAAATTTGAAATGTTGCTGTATATGATTCACCAGATCCCATGCCAGCAATTGTCACGAGTTATATATTCTTCATTGTCATGCTAATCCAATTTGTGGTGATTATCATTTCTAAATTTAATGCTTGGGCTAATGAGGGGAGATTAATATTATCCTTCTCAAAAGGAAACGTGCCAATTTTTAGCAGGCGTTTTTGGCAGATGGCACCAATAATGCCTTTTGTTGGCTGGAACCCAATGAAATCCTTGTCTTGCTTAGGATGATGTAGGAAGAGAATCTATCTAGAAACAATATTCAAAATCTAAGAAAATATTATTTTTTCCATATGGGCTGTGTGTTGATAAAAAAAAAAAAACGGTATAAGTAAAAACCTTCTTTTGTAATGGGACTTTGGCTTGTTTCTTTTTGTCTGAGTTAAGTATAATTTGTAAACAAACAAAATGTATCTGAACTACATATACTGTATGTGTATGTTCTGGAAGTATATGGGGATATGTTAACCACTTAAAGCTCCAAGGCTACTGTGACAGGGTGAAGTCAGTCACTAACAGTTATGCCTGGGAGATGTATTTCCGAGTGCTTCATCCAGCACTCAGAGGGTTAACCCAGGAGGAAGGGTTGAGTAATCAGAAGGGAACCAACACACCTGACAACCAGCATGACATATAAGGAAGTCATTGCTGGTAATAAGGTGGCTGTCTCAGAGCTATCCTAGACAAGCTGCTATGCAGACGGATTCACAACTACAGCTCTAAAGTCCCAGTAAGAACTGTTCACATTATTTTTCTGACTGTTTGATATATACTTACGGTTTGGTTATGGATTAGCCAGCCAGCCTGATAGATAGGCTTGCAGTGTTAGTAAGTTCTCCCAAGGTGGAGCAGGATTTATTTTGCTGTATTTTGTTTATGCCTTAAAGGGACAGTGTGCCCACATGTTTAGTTATGCTGTGGAGAAATAAAGCCACTCAAGATTTACTTTAACCTGAAACTACACGTGTGGACTATTGCCTGACCTCGGCTACAGGCCATCCTGCCACAGCTACCCTAAGGATTATGTATGTTAGAGCTGCCAAAGTTCCACAGTAGGCTGTTTCTAAGACATAGTAAATGCTGGGTATGATCAACAGGAAAGAGGCAGGTATACTTAATATCCGCTGTAATCACGACGCTGCATCGAGGTGATTAGAATCCACAGATAATCCAACGTGGTATGTAAGGAACGACTGGTGGGGGTACCTGCACTGAAATTTTACCTCCGTGTCTGTGTGATCGCGGCTCAGCGTGTAATTGCTTGTAATGCCGTCTCCTCTGGAACCGGATGGAGCTTGTCCTGTGTAGCGGAGCCTGCCAGCCTGTAGAGTGTCACTCCAGTCACAAAGAATACAGAAGGTGACCAAAGATTGGTTGAGCAGCAACCCAGCGGAAAAGCACAATCAACTCACCGGGTGTTTACAAAAATAAAAAAGATTTATTGGGTCACATATTAGAAAACAAAAAACATACTAGGGACAAAATAGGGAAAAGTCTGTTGTGCCCTACTCTATTACAAATCAGTCATATGAATACTGAACTCTAACGGCTCATTGAATACCATATTTCGAAAACAACGGTATTCTATTTTTTTAAACCGTGTATCTGACAATGAAAACATACCCAAGCCATCCAAGTAGAACATTTGTACAAAGAAAATGAGGTGGAATTAAACATAATAAATTAAACAAAACAGAATAAAGAAGCACTCACAGTAACCGCAGTTATCTTGCTACAGGTTTGCATTGCTCCAAAAAAGGAGAAGATTAATGACAAAAATGATAAAGATCAAACGACACTCTACTGGGCTTAGTAAAATAGCAAATGTATTACATAGCAAAAAATATCAACGTTTCTGTCTCACTATAAGACAATTGTCAGAGGTTATATTGACAAAGGTCTGGTAGTGGGAGCAAAACATTGATATTTTTTGCTATATAATACATTTATTATTTCCTTTAAGCCCAGTGGAGTGTCTTTTGATCTTTTTTATTCTAATACAGACATTGGGGCCGATGCTATAAGCGTCGATAAGCCACTTGTCAAGCACTTATCAGCCAAAATGCCTACTGCTATTCAGTAAGCCTCGATAAGTGTGAGATATAGGCATGAATCGCCCAAAATGTCAGCCGTCATAAAAAAAAATCGCCGGATAAGCCACTTATCGCCAGGTTCTGAAACTCGTAAAATTCTAGTAGCCGCGATTAGCTCGATAGGCCTCAATAACCTAATCGCGTCTACTAGAATGTTACGAGTTTGGCTCTAGAATGGCGAGTTTCTCCCCAAATCCTCACGCCAACAAAAGTTGGCGTGAGGCTGGTGAGAACCTGCTGAAAGGTGGCGATACAGGACTTAAGAAAAAAAAAAAAGCTTGGGTATCACTCTGGCTACTGATAGTTAGCCTGTGTACATGTGTAGAGTGTAGAGCAACTGTTGTGTATGTGGAGAACTAGGGTTTGTCACCACACGCTACACGACACCTTTGCAGGTGCTTAGGTGACTTGCCCATGTTATGTACTAGGTGTATGTAGTGTGTGATCAAAATACACCAGATAGCCGTGAGTATAATGCCTGTACTCATACGTTATACAGTAGGTCGTTATTATGCTGAAGCAGGAGGGTCTTGTCGCCGGCACACATGAGTGTTTCACAAGCACCACCGGGTGTCGGGATGTGTCCGGCAGCAGCACCTGCTTCCTTGAAACAGAAGGCAAGTTCAGTTTCAGCATAAGAACGACCTACAATGTAAGAGTACAGGCATTATACTCACGGCTATCGGGTTGATCACATACTAGTACATAGCATACACCTAGTACATAGCATGGGCAAGTCACCTAAGCATCTGAGTTCCTCTTACTAGTAATCGTGGAGTGGTATTTCTTTATGTGGTCAACCAGTTTCAGCTTGTCCTCAACCATGCAAGATATCTGCCAGAGTTGTTCAAGCCTGCAACCCTTCTTCAATTCCCTAATAGAATTGTCCATCCAAGGGGTGTGAGGTGAGGGGTGTCATGGGAGACCAGTACTTTTAACACCAAAACCTTCTGGGTTCAATATCACTAAGTACAGGACAAAGTAATTTAACAAACTGAGTTTATTCTGGGTAAACCAGCTGTAGACGGACGTTCACAGAGGTACACAATTGGAGACTTTTGTAAGGTGAAATTATAACAAGGCTTTATTGTGCCTTTTCCTTTTCATCAGGAAACCATCCAAACACAAGGGGGGGGGGGAACAAAGCTTCTATTCACCTGGGAGTGGTTCTAGTGAAATACCATGCAATCCACAACTCCCTTAGTTAAGCATGTCCCCAGCCCCAAACACACAGCATGAAATAAGCAGATATACAAAGTCTCTTAAGAATGAAAGTCTTATCTGTTCCTTGGAGGGAAAATCTCTGTTCCTGGTTCAGCTCCCTTCCCTCAGGGTGTGTCAGCATTCAGGTTTAGAAGTTTTCCCTGTGTCTTGAAAGCAGCTATGCTGTCTTCTGGCAGAGCTCAAGACAGGTTGTGAGAGTAAAGACAACCTCTCCTCTCCAAAGTTCAGCTCAGGTATGAGCTAAGGAGTCACTTCCTGTCTCACAAGACAGGCTTTTGTAAGCAATCTAAATCAGGCAGGTGGTGTTTATTAATTGACTACCAGCAGTTAACCACCACACTTCTAGATTAAAGGCACATTACTTGAACAGGGATTACTCCCCTGTTACACCAACAAATACACAATATAACATACACTTACCACACTGGGGACCTGGGGGGAAGTCTCTAGTCTCACTAGGTGCAGGGACCCACTTCAAATTGGTTTACCCTGTCCACTTCTCTACTTCAGCATATCAGAATTCTGAACACACAGCAACCACTCTGACATGTATCTCCAGTTGGTCCCAGTCAAACTACAGACTCCTTCCCAAAGTGTCTCTCAGATGGACTCCACACTCCTTCCCAGAGTGTGTCTCAGATGGACTCCACACTCCTTCCCAGAGTGTCTCTCAGATGGACTATTGCTCTGATCAGCAGTGTCCCTTATATATCCCTTGGTGGCTATCCTTTAACATTGAGCAAGGGCAGCCAGCAAAGAGAAACAGTGCCTGGGGCTCAGACCTGGTAACTGATTCTATTAGCTAGTCCCCTACCTTTCTCCTGGTCATATCTTTTCTATGGAACAGCTCAGCTAAATGGATTACAGAAACTCCCTCCATAGAAATTATAGGAACATGCACATAACATAATTTGCATTTGCAGGCCTGACATGTTAATTTCATCCCCACACAATACCAAGTATCTAAGCTGGGGGGAATTGCTAACATAGGAATAAATACAGACATAAGGTATTTTATGTAAAAGACAGGACTTAGAATTACACACATCTAGACAACATTCCCTGTACTTCCCCAGACCTTACATACATTGGGCTGAAATATACATTACTTACATTAGCCTGCCAAGGTATATGTTTTTTAGGGGTAACTAGCTGTGTTTTCTCTTTATTAGGTCAGCCAGCTACCCCTACCGTCACAAGGGGTTGTGTGCGAACAGGACCGATAGTATCCATTGCAGCCCCCAAATCTCTATTGTAGTAATGGACAAGAGCACTGGGATCCATGCAGACACTTAATATATCAGAGAAATGCAGGTTTGCCATCAGCCCCTGGGGTTTATGTCACTCAATGATCGATACCTGGTCACTGCCATGGAAAGGGGCCTAATTGGGGGTGGGGGGTTGTAAATGAGAAGAAAATTGTGTGGTGGTCTGCCTAGACAACTGGGTCTTTTGTTAGGCCCGAGATTTCTAAACTGGTTTTGAAAACAAGAGCAAGTGTGTCCCCACTTCTATGGGTAGCAGAGCAAACAAGTTGTGTGAAGCCCAGAGCATTCATTGCGTGGAGAAGGTATTGACCAAATTGAGTGGACTTTATCACTGACCCAGGCATTGAAATCCCCAAGATAAGCCTTCTGGTGTGCTCCAGGACTGGGCCAGCAATGAGGTTTGCAATTTCCTGCAGAAATACCTTGTCATCTCCAGTGGGGCGGTAGATGAGAGAGACTCTAAACCCCACACAGATACAGTAGCAGTCCAGGCAGCAATACACGCACATGATTGAGTTAGCCTCATTGGGAGGGCCCTAAGTTTCAAGTTTGTTTTAAAACAGATTGCCACACCTTCTCTCCTACACTCTTCTCTTGAGCAGTGAATCACAGAATAATTTGTTGGCACAGCAGCTTCTAAAAAGGGGGCTGTATTTTCATCTAGCCAAGTCTCTGTCATACACGTTAGGTCTGAAGATCCAATAAGGTCAGGTATAACAGCTGTCTTGTTCCTAATAAAACTGACATTACATAAGACAATTCTAATAGGGCACACCAGGGTGGGGGGGGGGGGGGAGTTACAGTAGTCACTCAGTTTTTCATAGGGGAAAGGCTGGTGATATTGAAAGGTTGAGCTTACCCCACAGGCTCTGTTGGCAGCAGATTGATCATAACTGATGAAAGGCTGTGTATGGGCCTGAAATGTCGCTTGCTGTGTGGTATGTTCCTTTGAATAAAAGCAACTCTTTTTCAACACCAAAGCCATGTTGTACTGCTTTATGCCTATTTGGATCTACTATTTGCATATGAGTGATATGCTTATCATGGGATTGGGTGCTAAACCTTTTGTGTTTGTTCATGTATACTGCTGAGGGAGCCCACACTGTTGTCAAGCACCTTTCTTGCTGTAGAAAACAATTACATATGACTCCATGCTGTGGTATTTTTGGGACACTGTTCCCTTCCTTTTTAAAGCACATTGACCGCCATACATCAGGTGAGAGACAGCCAGGCCTACCTAGTTACGTGACAAAATGATAAAAATATAAAATCCATTTCATTGGCCCTCCCAAAAACGCAATAACAGTACTGCCAAAAAATATTCAAGAGGCCTCAACAAAGGCCTAATCCAAGGACTGATTACCTATTGTTATCCAGCAGCATCCAGTCCAAAGAGACTGGACATTGGTATCTCAAATCATGCCAGAAATCTCACCTAACCCAGGCAGGGTTTTTGCTAGAGGAGAGAGGAAAGATAGAGATAAATATACTGTAGATTAACCTATATTGATACTGTACCTGTGAACAGACCTGAGATACCTAGAAAATACGCAAATGTAAATATATACAACATATTCAATGAATTTAAGATAGCATACTTCAATGTCTCAAGTGTGTTCACTGGTATCTCCCCACGTGGAGTATAGGTTAATCTATTTCTCTCTCCTCTCCAGAAAAAGCCTTATTTCGCAAAGATTTGTTGCTGTAAAAAATGTATTATTGTGAGGTAACCTCATTGCACATCACACAGAATTGTGTAGTTTGAACCATATTGTGTAATAAAAAAAATTATCATTAAAAAAAAGGCCATTATTGCATGGTTTGGACATGCAATAAGGGCCTCATTAATACAGGGAGATACTGTAACGTACGTGCTCACCACAAACCTGGACTGGACCGCGGGGCTGAGGTGGGGATAGATATACACCGACCTTAGACCACGAAGCCTGATCCGGGTTACAAATTCCGTGGTCGTACGTAGCAGGGTCGGGACTGGAGAAGGCAGGATAATCCGTGGACAAGCCGGGGTCAGGATAGGAGAAGGCTGGGTAAACGATATCCATGCTGGGGTTCGGCAACAGGATGCTTGAGCGAAGGTGCTCCAACGAAGACAGGCACAGGAACGGGAGATCCAGTGCGTCAGCACAAAACAGCACCCCCTAGCCGGGTACAGCTGTGAGTAGTGGAGACCACTGGGAGCAGGAGATTGCAGCAGGTATCAGGAACAACGATGCAGGCCTCTGCAATGGAGAGTATGCAGCAGGTAACAGGATGCACCGATGCAAGCCTCTGCAGGAGAGATAGGGGATCCAGTAAATCAGCACAAACAGCACCCCCTAGCCGGGTACAACTGTGAGTAGCGGACGCCACTGGAAACAGGAGATTGCAGCAGGTATCAGGAACAACGATGCAGGCCTCTGCAATGGAGAGTATGCAGCAGGTAACAGGATGCACCGATGCAGGCCTCTGCAGGACTGGAAACAGGGCACAGGTACTGCAGACAGGACAAGAAACACTGAGGCTTCAGTGTAACCGCGGCCGCGCGGTGGGGTCTGCCAGTAACTGAGAACTAAGACAAGAAGGCCAGGCAGGCCAAACACAGGCTGTGGTAAACACAGTTACTAAAGAAAGTCTATGTCCAGCAACTTCCTGGTGGGCAGGGCAGGAGTTAAATAGAACAGACAGCCAATCAGACAGAGCTGCATAGGAGGCAGCAAGAAGCAGGCTGCAGTCTAATTGCACAAGCAGGTGATTCTTGATTGCAGGTTCAAGGGAGAGTTTCCTAGGACAAGGTTTCAGCAAAACCCAGGAGCGGATTCCTTACAGATACAAAGCTGTTTTTGCATAGAAATGCTCCTACAGTATCAGAGTTTAAAGAAATAGACCCCTAAGTATGTACTGTATGAGTACATATTGTGATGCCTCAGTCACGCTGCAGGGTCTTTTGTCCCGGATTAATGGCAGGAAAACTTAGGATTCGTTTAACAGGGTTTATTTACAGGGCACAACAAGGATACAGACCAAAAGAACCTAACTCCACTTTGGAGCTATAACTAATATGTCTTAGTTACTCACTAGCAGTGGGAGAACTAAACTCTTTCCCCACTCAGAACACATCACCTGCAGTCTCTCCCTGCAGTCTCTCCCTGCAGTCTCTCCCTGCAGTCTCTCAGCGTGTGGGCTTCTAGATCAGACAAGCAGCCCACTGAGGTGGCTGGACTGCCTTTTATGTTGCTGTCCATTAATTAGTGCTCAGGTAAGGGGAAAGGGTACACACCCAGGAAAGTGCTAGGCCCTAAATACCTCCCTTCAAACACCTCACAGGGTACATCATTATATATATGACTTTATGAATGTATGAGTGCATGTGTAACTATACTGGGATCATATAATCTGTTCCCCCTTGTGGGCCCTCAATGCCCCAATACGACAATGTGGGATACTCAAAGGGCAATGGTATAGTATTGTGACTGCAGTGTGAATTTTCTGCTTCAGCTGGAAGTTAGCAAAAGAAAAGATCTATAACCTTCTTTTTCATCTCCAGTTTGTCTCAAACTAAAACATCAACATGTTATAATTTATTAAAGCTTCCATGAAGAATGAATCTTTTGCTGGACAGAAAGAAAATTGTAAGATATATTTCAAGCATGTGTCCTAGAAAACAAATAGCTAAGTTACTTTAGTTAGGAAAACAATAGTGTTTGGAGTTTTTGCTGCCATCATAAAACCACTGGTGTTTTAAATCATCTATAAAAAACACAATATATAAGAAACACAGTTGTTATGGGAAAAGAACATAAGACAGAAATTACACTTATCTGTGTCATAGGCAATCTTCTCTGGGTGAGGGATGATGGTTATCTGTTCATTCTGACTGTTCTAAATATGTCTGCAGTCTTCAATATGGTTTACTGTGGACATTTCTAAATTATCTCTTGACCTTAGCAGAGGTGTTTACTTCTGCATTAGTATGTCAATGTTCTGTCTCGATAACAGGTCTTGGTGAATTCTCTTCACTGTCAAGAAATATATTATTGGTGTTCTACCAGTTATTATCCAGCATGGCAATCTATTCTTCTATTGATATGATTAGAAGTCATGATCAATGATAACAAAAGTATGTTGATGGATGATGCCCACATACTGTACAGGGTTAGTGTGATTGAACTTCTTTGGGGAAGTATCTATGGGGTTGACTGTTGCCTACTTCATTGAATCCAGGAGTGCTGATGCTAGGTAATCATCTGGCCACTTCAGGACAGTGAGCAATGACTCATTGATGTGTTGGATTTAGTATATGGATACTACTGGGCTAGACAAACTGTTAAGTAAAGTCCTTGACTAGGACTTGCTCATACTATGTCAGATGTCACAAAGTGTGACTTTTATTACAGGTGGTTTCTTCAGTAGTTGTGCTTCTTTTCGGGGTCTACTGCTATACTGTACATGTAATAATCTGCCCCAGTGTAAACTAGGGTAATAAAGGTATTGAATAATCAGATGTTCTGATTATTAAATTTGGAATAAAATTCAGGGCAAAGTCTGAGTAAATTAAAACACACCTGTTTTTCATGTTATATATTGACTACCAGATGATTAGGGGTTTAGTGTAAAGTTTAAACATCTGTATTGGTGTCATTATCTTGCTATATGCATCTGGTGAACAAGGAGCTTTCTCATCTCACTCCCAGAATATTTTCTCCCAGTGGAGGCCCACTAAATAAAGCAGCTTGGTGGATTCAATTAACAGATTGACCTGAATGTCTTGGGAAATATGAGCATAGGTTTTAAATTATTTTCCTGTATCCTTTTGTTTTACTGTTTTTAAAGTACATTGGGAGCTTTTTAAGAAGAGCTTTATACATATTCAGCATAAATACAGAAATACAGTATTGTGTCTAGTGTTTTAATAACATCTCAGAATACTGAAGCATGATACATAATATGCAGAACAAAGAATATACAGATGTAGTAAGATTCGGCACCTGTAAGCAGTACATTTTGTGGCCTGGGGGGCATTGTTAATCGTCCCCGGCTGGACAGTCTGTAATAGCTGAGCAGAGGAACCCAGAGAGAAGTAAAAGAGATCCGAAGATTCCAGCGGTGCACAGCTTGTAGAAATGGGAGACCAGCAAGGTGTAGATTAAAAATAAAAATTTATTGAAAAAACATTTGGTAAGGGGGACACACTCTGACGCGTTTCGGACCTGCGTGGTCCTTAATCATAGAGCGTCAGAGTGTGTCCCCCTTACCAAATGTTTTTTCAATAAATTTTTATTTTTAATCTACACCTTGCTGGTCTCCCATTTCTACAAGCTGTGCACCGCTGGAATCTTCGGATCTCTTTTACTGCTATATTGTACACCGAGCGTGGATGCACGCACAGGAGAACAGCCATATGTGAGTATTGTATGTCTCCCTTCATTGAGACTGGATGACCGGTAACAGTGCAGCAACACAAGGGTCATGTAGGGCGCAATCCTACAAAGTAACGGTATGTTAACCCTCATTCATGTTATTTGTCATATGTGATAGATTCATGTACTAAGCACTGGGTCCAATACCTAGTTATGGTCATAGGCTGACTCCACAACCTAATAAGGATTATTATCTACTGAAGTTCTGAACGAGATTGAGCACTGTCTTTGGGACCCTTACCCCATAACCACGAACCCAGAGAGAAACTGTGTCTCTGTTTCTCCCGGAGCAGCTCTTACAGCAATCCAATGTTTTATTATTTTTATATCCTGTTGTAGCATAGCCTCCAAGCCGCTACCTATTCTCCTTGGCCCTACCAGTGTAAGTCCTGCTAGGTGCAGGCAGTGGATGGGTTAATTCCTTCAGGAAGGCCTTGTGTGATTTTGCAGCCTTAGATACATTTGATGTATCCAATGTCGGGCCTAGCAACAGCAAGGGAGTGTCCGCCTGAGGGGTGGATACTGATTGGGTCACATACTGGATGTGATGGCCTGTCAGTATCCAGATCTGTCTTGTTAGGGGGCAGAGTTACAATCACACCCAAGGGTATAAATACTGGCACTTTCCTAAAAGTAGGTGTGTCTCTTTCCTCCCCCTGTGGAGTGAGTACCAGCTACCCTGGGTCACACTAGGAGGCCTCAGGAGGAGCACCATGCAGAGAAAAGCTATGCAATGCTTTAAGATCAGAACCTACAATAAACACCATTGTACCATCACCAGTGTGATTCACTGTCTAAGGACCAAGAAAGGTGTCAGTATTGACTCTCCTTCCATCCAAAGGACCCACGCTGACTGGAGACACTGCAACCACGAATAAGGTACCCTATAAACCCTGTCCTGTTCTCCCCACAACACCACAGAGCACTCAGCCCTCTTGTTGCCACACAGGTATGCATCACCGCAAATATGGAGTAGCAGAAGAAGCAGACCCAATCTCACTTATGGGGGTGGGGGGGTGCTGTGCAAGGACTTTCTCTGTATTGAAGCAGGGGTCTCCAGAGGTAAAACCCTTTAATTTGAACTCCGAGGAACCTCTGCAGAGATATAGACCTCCATAGGGGTGAGAGTAGCCGCTCCAGGTAAGGTTTAAAGCTCCCGTGCCACATGGGCCCAGCCAGAGTGGTAACTGACACCCCTATTGAGGTCTATATATCCAGAAGCAGGGGTCCCCGGAGCTGAAATTAATGGGGTTCACCTCCAGAGACCCCTTCTTCAATATAGTATAGAAATAAAACGTAAAAATAAATCCCAGTAAAACATTAGACATACATTCATTACCACCCTTCATTAGTTAACCAATAAGGTAATAATGGGGATCACTCCTCCCACCCCTGATCCCCCCACCCCTCCTCCCCCCCACCACCACAGTAATAGGCCTTATTAATAAAAATAGGTACTGTTGGTTCTTAGATATAAAATCAATGTCAGTATAGTGCTTTAAAAAAATCCCCTATCAAGTAAAATATGGCAGTACTGTAGATAGAACCTTAGTCCAAAAACAGAATCGAAAATCCCCAAAAATTGCACTATTTCCAAGTTGCTCCATAATATTGTAATATAGTTTAGTATGTCAAAATAATAGGGAAAAAAGTGCAACAAGAAATAGGAAGTCCACGGCAGGCGGCAGTACTCATAGTCAGGGTTGCAGGCAGAGGTTCAGGGCAAGCAGCAGGAATCATGGTTGCAGGCAGGGGTCCAGGGCAGGAGCAGGACTGGGAGCAGGACTAGGCACGGGGAGCAGGAAACACATGGGGACAAGCCAGTTAATAGGCAAGGGCCTTTAATATGAAATCGGGACTTACACTGAACAGGTCAGATCACGGCAGGGCAGAAGCAGAAGGAGAAAGGATCAGGATCACAAAGCAAAGGCAAAGAGGAACAGGAAACTATAAAGACAAGCAGATACAGAGGACAGGAGCATCAAGAGACAGACACAGTAGACAGAAGAAAACCCAGAATAGACAGAAACCGCAGCACACCCGGTGGACAGACAAGGAAAAAGAAGTGGCTGGGAGTGGGAGCAGCACATCCACGAAGACCCTGAAAGAGAGTGTGTAAAGAGAAAAGAGAAGAGGTCTCAGACAGAGCCCTGGGGTACTCCCACAGAGATCGGCAGAGGAGGAGGTGTTAGCAAACAGACACTGAAATTACGATGAGAGAGGTAATAGGAAATCCAGGACTGACTCTGTTACGGATACCAAGATTATGGAGAATGTGAAGGAGAAGTGGGTGGTCCACAGTATCAAAGGGTGCAGAGATGTCGAGTAATATGAACAGTGTAATGACCTTTGTCTTTGGCATTATGGGGATCATTGGCAATTTTGGTGATGGCTGTTTCAGTGGAGTGAGCAGTGTGGAAGACAGATTGTAGCATATCTGGGAGAGAGTAGGTAGTGCGAAAATGGAGCAAGAGAGAGAATACAAGGAGTTCAATGAGTTTAGCGGCAAATGGCAGGAGGGAAATGGCGATATTTACTAATCGGTGGTTCCCTTGAATGGGCAATAAGGTGTCTTCTAGCACAGTAGGTCTTGTACAGAGTAAATATGGCCCTATGTCTTTGGCAGTAATGCAAAATATTCTGTAGTTTATGAAAGTATTAAAAGTGGCAGGATACTGCTTATTTTGGATCATATTTTCCAAAGATTGCATGTTCTACACAGTAGGAAATTGTTTCAAACTTTTGTGGAATCATATAGAAATTAATTTGTTAACGTTGGTGAGCAGTACGAAAAATCAAAGATGCATGATTCTACAAAAAGTTACTTTGTACTATCATTTCATATTGGATTAATGGTACAGATACATTGTCTGCTACATATCTATCCAATGGATTTTTTTTTTTTAAACCTCCATATAATTGAATCCACTTGATAATCTCTACTGTATTTGAAAGGCTAATAGTTCAAAATAGAGGGGAGTGGTGGGTTAATAATTTTTGTGAATTCACCATCTTTGCATTTTCATTCAGCTGTAAAACTATAGAGAGGTGTCATATAAGTGTTCTATTGTTGTACTTGACACATGGTCAAGGATTTGATTTCTAGCTCTTCCTCTACACTGTGATCATCAGGAATTTGTTTAATCTCTGTATCTGTCTGCACCAACTATCATTTGAATAATAATATTGTTGTTCATTTATAAACCTCTTACCTCTTTCTGCCAGTCCAGAGCACCACACATGCCTGTTCTGGATTTCACTCAAGAGGTGGCTGCATTCATCCCGACAACGTATAACTGCAAGAGCACTGTAATTATAAGGCACTATAAAAATGGAAGCTTTTATAAGCTATGAAAGCCTGACTCTTTAGTGCACATTCATGCAAACTTTTAATTAAATACTCTTTACCAATTAAACGCATGCCCTGAGATCAAACTAAATTGACTGATTTTATAAGTAGCTAACTACTAGCTGTGCATAAATTTGTCCATTTGTTTTTTCGCCAGACATGCTAATCTTCTCTCTATTACATGAGAAGACAAAGACCACAGGAGAGGGAGACCGTGTACATGACTTGTGTGGTGTGAGGCTAACTACAGTAGTACAGTACCCTATAATAACACAGAACACGCGGTCCAATCGATGTCTAAGTATGAAACTGTTTAATGACCGAGGTCTCCAAAATGTAGTCTCTGCATTTTCCAAATAACAATAATTCTGAAAGTAGCAAGAAGTCTGGATCTTCTATGCATATTGGTGTTGAAAGTTTGAAGAAGAAAAAAAAGCAAATTCGCAAAGAGAGAACTCCCATGAACAAAGCATAGAGAATCAAATGAATCATTCGTTTATTTTCAGGAGTTTATGACCCACCAAGTAGTACATTGTATGACTTCAGTGGAGCTTCAGTGGAGCTGAAACGTGTAGTTATTACTGATGACTCAGTTATTCCCACCTTTAACACTTTTTTGTTCTGGTTTACAGGTTTAAACATTTGCAGGAAACACTCTCAAACTCAGACTTGTTTCAGTAACTTTGGTATCTGAAACTCAAATGGACCTACAAGTTGATGCGTTCAGTATGGAACATCTGAAACCTTTTTAGTTATAACTAATCTGTGTTATGGTCTGTGTGACTATTACTGTTTGATTTCAAGTGCTGTTTGTATCGAGTGTGGAGTTAGAACCAGAAGAGTTGGAACAATGAAGGTATAGTATATTGAAGTACAGTTCATTGTTATCACTTATAACTCCATAGTTGCAACATTGAGCAGGATTGAAAATGCCACTCAATGCACATCTTGCCACATGTATGTGCACTTGGAGCAGCTGTTCCAGGGAGCATACCGCTGCGAGAAGTGTGAGCAAGGGGTCTGTTTAGTGTCTCAGATTGCTGATCTGAAGAAGAAACTTGCAATATTGACATTGACAATCTTGAAAGGAGTTTAGTGATCACTGAGCAGGTCCTGACTGGGACAAGTGGTGCAGATTGTGGAGCTGTGAGTGAGGAACAGGTAGAGGTAGGTAGCTGGGTAACAGTAAGGGAAGAGGAAGAGGCAGGGCAGTTCTGAGCTGACCCATCCCAATAGATTTTCCATATTGAATGAAGATATTGGGAGTGTTAGGGCATGAATGGCAAGGCTGGGGGGACTGATTTCTATAGCAGCCTGGAGAATAGTTCCTCAAGCACAGAGGGGAATACTCAGAGATCAAGAAAGATTGTGGTGGTAGGGACTCCATTATTAGGAAAGTAGATAGGGTAATCTGTTGCCATCACTGCATGAACCGTACAATTTGTTATCTCCTGGTTGCTCGAGTTCGGCACATTGTTGATCGGGTAGACAGATTGTTGGGAGGTGCTGGGACTGACCCAGCGGTCTTGGTACATGTTAGCACCATTGACAACGTTAGAGAAAGATGGAGGGTCCTAAAAAAAAAATTCAGGGATCTTGGCCGCAAGCTTAAGGCAAGGACCTCCAAGATAGTATTTTCTGAAATACTACAGTGCCATGCACTACCCCAGGGAGACAGTCGGAGATTAGGGAGCTTTATGCATGGCTAAGAAAGTGGTGAAGCAGGAGGATGCTACCTTTATGGTAGGGATGGATTGCACCTCATTAAAGAGGGAGAGAAATAGAAATAAATTATCAAAAACCATATTACTTGGGTTCAACAAAGACTTTAAACTTTAGAAAGGCACATTTTAATAAGTTGAAACTGATTTCTTGGTGCGACAGGCCGGTCACGTGAGCGGTTTGCCCAATGAGGGCGAACCTGCTCCGTGACGCCATAGGCACGCCCCCAGAGCACACCCCCCCACGGCCCGGGACGGCCCATCGACCATGCCCAGGGAAAGCACCCGCTTTCCCACAGCCTCCGTGCGGGCGAAGGAACCATGGCTGGGCTTTAGTATTTGCACGTTTTGGCCAGAGGTTGTTTTAGCCCCTTGCAGATAACTACTATCTGCTCTGCTCCCTCTAACACCACAGCAGAAATCTATCAGGATGTACTGAAGTTTTAGCATTGATTTGAGACAGCTCAGAAATGTTTCAGCACCTTGAACAGCTGTTCATGCTCTATTGGCTGTGATTTCAAACACAGATCCCGATTGGCCAATCACTTGGTAATATAGATTTACAGTAGATTGGTTAGTCAACAATTCTGCATTAGGGTATGTGAACTACAATGCTTTTGTGTTGAGAAAATCAAAGTGAAAATATATTCTGTGGATTGCAGTAAATTTAGACTATGCTCAGGCCAACTACTTGTAGGAGACGCTGCTAGCAATTTAAAAAGTACAATATAATTAGCAACTTAGCTCAGAGTGACCAAACCAGTGGCACTGCAGTTCTCCCATCTTAGAACAATTAGCAAAGGACCACATACTGCAGTTACAATTCTTTAAGAAAAATCTAAATTGAAACACATCTGTCCTTGAATACAAAGTGAAAGGTGTACGTAGTAATTTCATGGGTGGAAAAGCTTTACTGCTCATTATCTTTGTTCGGATTATTGTGTGATGTTAGAAATGAAACACTGTAATTGAAGTCAATCAAGTATAAAATAAGTTGTCTTCGTGCATCTCCAAAAAATGGCAGCCTACACATTCAATCAATAGGAGTATTTAAACCATAACGCTTCGAGTGATCGATTGCAGAAATGCTTTCTCCAAAGACTTTTCATAACTGTAGCTTAATAATTGTTGGATTAGTAATAATCATAATTAACTCTTACAGTGCGAAAGAGCTCACGAGACATTTATCTAAAGAACTTTAATAGTAAACCAGGAATCTGTTATCTGTACAAAGCTATAGGAAAACATGGCTTGGTTTGATGCTTGAGAGGCTTAGCTCTCTGATATACAGTAGTACGATTCTCAAAATATTGTAGAAAATGTTGCCTAATGCATATGTTAATTTTGCAGAGTATGTGGACTGCACTTTAACATAAAAATCAACTCTTAGCTCACTGCCACAGATGTGGGGACCTAACTACTTAAAGCTCATTTATTCCATGCTCCTGTTCACTTAATGGTCCACTTGCTTGTTTAGGTGAAAACATCCTTAAAGCTACAGCAAAATAAAGCTAAATATAGTATAATTACACATTTCCAACTATATACATCTTCTGATAAACCCTAAACAGAAAACAATTGTTGCATCCCTTAAATTAATTGCTGACCTCTACTGCTAGACCCTAAAGCACTCCAAGTGATGAAAAGGAAACCTATCTTTGTTTGGTTATTTCCATGTCTTAGAGCAGGGGTGGGGAACGTCAGGCCCGAGGGCCGTATAAGGCCCCTGAAATCATTTGGTCTGGGCCTGCTACGGCAACTGCTATAACCGGGGTCACATTAATTTTTAAAAAAATGGCCGCTGCGCGCCAGATCGGGAGGAGGTCGTGTGAGGCACCGGCAGCCCTACACGATCCCCAGCAGCCACTGTACTAGCCCCAGCAGCCACCGTACTAGCCCCAGCAGCTACCGTACTTCCCCCCGCAGCAGTCCCCCCACTTCCCCAGCAGTTCCCCCCGCACTTACCCCAGCAGCCGCCCTACACGATCCCCCCAGCCGCAGCAGCAACTACCAGAGGTAGGGGGGGAGGGATCTGTGTGCCTGCATGCCAGCTGTGTGCCTGCCTGTGTCTGTATGGCCCGCGAACGATGTTATAAATATCCAAATGGCCCTTGGCAGAAAAAAGGTTCCCCACCCCTGTCTTAGAGGGAAGAAGGGATGGGGTCATATTTATTACCAAGTGCTACTCCATAAGACCCCTTTTTGAACTTGATGGACATATCGCTTTTTTTTAACCTCATCTACTTGCTGGGAGACACCTTACGGCTCATTTGATTGAATGGGCCATATTTATTAGGCGGTGTTAGTCCAACAGACACTTTTGAATTTATTCACTTGAAAGGGCCATATTTATTACACAATGCTGGAAGTAGCAATGCTTAGTAAATATGACCTGATATATTTTCTCCAGAAAGAAAGGAAGAGCTTTTGTAGTATAGCAGCATTTTGACTTCCTGGAGCTTTATTATATATTACAGGCAAGGTCTAAAATACCCAAGAAAAAGTTAATCTAGTTGGAAATGTATATAAATATTTAGTATGACTATACAGAGCTTATTCGTTTTTGGAGGGGTTTCAAATCTACCTGCTTCTCCTGCCCAGTAATTTCATTTTCTTTGAAGAATTAATGACTCAGACATATTAGTCTGGGTACTTTTACTTAGAGAAAATATAATGGCAATACACATATATCATTTTTGTTGAAGTGTCCTGAATTTCTTGAAAGGTTTTACCAACTTTCAACACCATAATTAGTATAAGGGACTACCTATTAAACCGGGCAGACCGTATATACAATGGGCATCTATCAATATAATCAAATAATGCCAAAATGGAGGTAAACAAAGGCTACATGCTGTAATAAATACTCCCCTAGGGCAAAAGGGTTTTGATACAAAACTATAGGAAAACATGGCTTGGGTTGATGGTTGAGAGGCTTAGGTCTCTGATATAGTAGGCGCGCATGCGATGGAGCGCGTGGCATCGCACGCCTGTAGCTTGAGCGATCCATGGCCTGTAGGATTTTACGACTGAGAGGCGGGGCGGAGGTAGGGCCCGTGACGTCACATGAGCAGTTAGCCTTCATTGGCCGAACCGCCCACGTGACCCAATCAAAATCTTTTATCGGCTGAAAAATCTGCCGCTCTATCGCGCTTCCTTGCGTGTGTGCTCGCGTGCACTATGACCGGCCCCATGAATCCCCTGCAGTTTGTTCACGCGTTCTCGCACGGAGTATGGACGCGGCCTTAGGCTTAGTGACAGAATATGAGGAAATAGTGGCTCTTTGACAACTGCGGGTTATTTGTTAAAGTCATCTGTTGGGAAAACCAGTGGAAAAAAACAGCACTGTATTTATAAACGAAAAGCAATCCCATTGAAAATAATTGGAGTTTTTCCTTTGATATTTCTGGTGCAATTATTCTGCTCCAGATTTGTAGCTAGGGCTACACTTTAGTAAGTGCTCCCCATTACACCTACTACTGGCGCCTGAAAGTTCTGCCTGTTTTCCACTTCTGTATAAATGTCTTCCATTAGTTCGCTACACAATTTTCTTTTAACTGTCTGCTGAAGGCTATATGGAATATGTTTGGATAATAATATTACATTCACTGTCTCGCATGAACAAGGGGTAAGGGTCTATGTTTCCTAACCAGTGCTATTCCTGTGTCATGTTGTCTTATGGCGTAGCACCAGTTAGTTAATGTGGGCCTAGATTTGTTTTTTGTTTCCTACACAATTAACTTGTTTCCGGTCACTTTCTGTACTCTCTACAGTAAATGTGGTACAAATTTCCAGCTTTATAGCTATTATTATTATTAGGCAGTGATAAGATCACTGGACTGCGTGGCTCACAATGACATCACTGGACTGCGTGGCTCACAATGACATCACTGGACTGCGTGGCTCACAATGACATCACTTCCAAAACACGACAATTTAGAGCTTTATATTCTGTTTTTAAATGATCTAGAAATAATTTGAACAGATCAATACATAACCCAATACTTTACACTCAGAATGATGCACACTTCCTTTATATAATGTCAATATTTTTCTTGCAGAAATGAGGGTATTTGTGTTGCAGTGTTGTCATTTACATATATCACAGTGTTACATTTGGCAGCCAATGGGTTAAGCTGACCACTGCTTTCCAGCCTATACACCAGGTACGGGCAACTCCAGTCCTCAAGGGCCAACAACCCAGGCCAGGTTTTCAGAACCTGTGGGTGGCCCTTGAGGATTGGAGTTGCCCACAACTGCTATACACAGTCTGAGCATATTGTCAGTATATTATTAAGTAGTCTCTTGAGATTAGAACTATTGTACTGTATACTGTATTACCTTTCTTGTAATGGAATGGGCTCTCTTTAGCTTTGCATCTTAAGTAATAAGCTGTATCCTGTAGCCAATGAGTGGCCCTCGAGCGGTGATTATGAGCAGCATGTCAATAGGGAGAAAGTCACAAATTCCAAAAGCACATAATAGTGCATTTGAGAATTCACTTAGGTGTGCTTTTACACATACACTGTGCCGTGTGGACTCTTTATCATTTAGCACCTAAATATATAACCGAAACTAAATATGTCATTTTTTTTTGCAAATGGGAAATGTTTGCATTAGTTATTGGAAACTCAACCTCACTCTTTATACATATGTAGCACTCTATGAGATAAGGCTATGCACAGTATCGCTTATGCTAAGGTTATGTCAAGACAACCAGACTATTATAAAAATATAAAGTGTGAATATGAATATATTATGTATGATGGTAATTATTATTGTTGTTGAGTGTAACCATCTTACACACTAAAGGGTTAAATCAATTAAATGCGTGCCTTACCCTTCCCTGTAGTCATTGTAGCTACGGGGAGTGGTTTTAGATATTTCTATTTAATTATAAAATCTTTTACAAGGAAGTAATACATTAAGAGTTAAATCTAATTTTCAAGTATGTTCTGGGCACTGCGATATACATTACATGGTTGCATTAAATTAGTATAAATAGTCAATTACATCACTTGTGGGGAGGTGCTGAAAGTGCTGTGCTGAGCAGATCTAAATAACAGGAGGGAGAAGAAGACATGGTCTAGATAGTTAGACCCAAGAACGTGACCAGGACAAGAGAAGCTGAGATTGTGCCGCGTGTATTAGTCAAAAAGATAAGTGGCAGCAGACTAAGGCCTCGTCCATGCTCCCTGCTGGCGTGCTGAGGCGCGCTGAGGCGCAGGGAAAGCGGGTGCTTTCCCTGGCCTTGCGGTTGCTTACCGCACGCGCTGTCAGCAGGCCGTCAGGTGGCGGGCCGGGGGCCGGCGCGTCACTGGCCGGGGGCGGGCCAGTGACGTCACGGAGCTGGTTCGCCCTCATTGGGCAAACCGCTCACGTGACCGGCCTGTCGCGCCGGCAAGCGGGGGAATTTTAAATTCCCCTAAGACCTGCGCTTCCGCAAGCGCGCGGAAGCGCAGGTGAGCCCCTACTAAAGCCGCTCTAATTGCGGCTGTAGGGGCTCAGTGCTGAGTGGGAGCGCGCCTCAGCATGCTTCCGCCAGCAAGCGGTAAACATGGCCGAGGCCTAACAGTATACCCGGGGCAGATAAGACTCCAGGAAATATAATGCAGACCAGAGGTCTTAGACAGATGGACCATGAGTCTCACTAAAGAGGATCATCTAGTCCAAGTCTCACAAGTCTTACCTTAGCGACACCTTCCTTATCCCCTCCAACATAATGCTCTCATTGGGTAAGTGTCTGGGAGCCCAGGTGCCCATCGATGGGTACAGTTTATTTTTGATTTGCTGAGATTTTTTTAGTTTTTTTTTTTGTGCTACAATGTACTATTGCTATTTTATTTATTTTGTTTAATAAAAATTCTGGCGCTCTTTTTGATTTTCATTTCCTTCCCCCCTTGTCGCCCAGACCAAAAAACTTTGTAGCCTCTTAACCACCGCTGCAGACTGGTCATGAGCATCTATGACCATGTGGCCTTATAGGCTACACATATATACAGATGACGTCACTTTAAAAAAAACATCATACCAACATCTTATGTCATTGGTAAGAGCCATTTGCTTTGGTGCAAATCATGATTGGTTGATTTACCATGTGACCATCAAACACATTCGCAACATGGCATAGCACTTCAGTCAACGGTGGAGACAGGATATTTTTAGAATGGGTGTCCTATATGAAGAATGACGATCAAGAAGAACATTTGAAAAGTTTTATTATATATGATAGAGAGAGGATTATTCTACAAGGAAGAGAGGTCCCATGGTTTCAATCAAAGTTGAGGATGGGTCATTCCTGTAGGCCATTTTGCCTTGGATTAGACTTCATGTGAGGGTTTGGGTTTTGTTTTAAGCATCACTGTTTCTTTCCATTTATTTTTTATTTGGGCTTGCAATTAGCAAAGAATGGATAGTTTTTTTTAAGAGGAGCTGGTTGTCTTTTTTAATGATACAGTATTGTTTTATAGGATTACAACATTGGATTAGTTTCAGGGGATCATTGACCCTGATGACCTCTGAGGGCATCAAAGTGGATGGAGTAAGGGGTCTTTTTAATTAAACATTTTGGCGCCAATTAGGCTCTCCCTGATATGCCTAGGTAACCTTACTGACACATTAAGGGTAATGACAATTTAATGTTTTTTGCCATTTTTATTTTAATAATGTTAGATATGTATGCTTATATTTTTATATATACAATAACCTATAGCCATATTAGCCAGCTTTGGCTAATAGAATGGTAAAACATTTATTCTTATGGAGAGGTGGGGGTGGTCATGTGTGTTGGGTGGGGATAGTGGTGGTGATTATTTGGGGAAGTGCCCTAAGGAAGGGAGGGAGGTGAGAATGAACCCCTTATTTCCAATGGGGCTTACTAAAGCAATTGCCAAGCACGTACTATCTTATTTGGTGAACAAGAGGGTTTAGTGTAGTGTTAGAAATAAATTAACCCCTTTGTAGCACCAGCTAGCCATATGCTAGCATTTAATGGCTAGAAAGCCAGCTAGCCATAAGTTACCCATACTTGGGCTAGAAGGGGGTTAATATATTTGAATGGTGATAAATTCTAGAAGTTCATTAAATTAACTTTTATCTACAGTAGGTATTCCCTCTCTCTCGTCTCTGATCCCTATTTCAACGTGTGGATGGGAATAACGCCAGGGCTTGTTGTGACTTACAGATGAAGTCAGACTTACTGGCTTTGGAATCGCGAGATAAAAAGCAAAATGCTGGGACTCCAAGGTCAGTAATAGCCATGTCTAACTGTGGGAAGGGCCCGTTCTTCTGAATGGGATCCCCACAGTGAGATTTCCTGCTGCCGTGGGATCCCGCAGTCTGGATTCCGTTGCTTTCCCCCGACGGCGAGGACAATTAATATGCTACATCTGTGTAGCCCATGTACCCTCCCCCCACCAACCTCATATCGGGTACCCTAGGGTGTGTCAAGGTCTGGCTATGTGTCTGAGTGTGGTGCATACCTGCTGGCAACAGGAGGGCCTGAGTCTCCTGCGGGGACATGGGGGACAACAGGACAGGTCTCTGGGGTGGATGCCTTCGTTCTCCTCTAATGGTGCAGCGTCTCCATCTGTAGCAGGCCCCAGGGATATGGGTTGGAATCCCTACCGCAGAATCCCCTCCCAGGGACGAGAGATTCCAGTCTCACAAACACTGTCTCTTTAAATAGCAGCAGCTCTTTATTAGCTTCTCAGCAGTAGCAGTCAGTTACAGAATATACACAGCCAGCCAGCTGTCCTCCTTCAGGATGTCCCCTGCCTCCACTCTGGGCCTAAGGCCACCCAGAGTGGGGCTAGCTCTTCCCTCACCCCCTAAGCAGGGTGAGAGGTATTTGGTCCGCCTAAACTCTATCAGCTCTACTCATCAGGTGGCTAACTCCTCATTCTGCTCACAAAACTAACTCACTAAATAGGAAGTGACTCTGCCATAATGATTGGACACAGGGTCAGGTGACCTACCTTCACTGATTCAGTGCATTGTCTGAAGCAGGGAAAATCCATGATCACTCCTGGCAAACCTGCCCTTACACACAGATTACTGCCAGGAGGAGAGTAGCAATATAGCCCATAACTTACCAGGGCTACATCTGTAAATAACGTAGTGTAATTTCCTGGTGTTCTTGAGCTTAGTGAAAATGAAATGACTATCAGTTAGGCTAATTTGCATGTCCGTTAGGAAAACTGGCATTATTCAAATTGCTAGGCTTTTAATTTGAGAAAATCCTGGCAAATATCACGTTATTTGCCTTAGTGAACACTGCGTTATGATTAACGTCAACGAAATTAGGTTAATATCATGTTAAAAAGGTCAGCGGAGCTTAGTGAATCCTGGCCCAGGAGATGACACTATATGCTAAGATGTCCCGATTCATGTAAAAACTCTTAAAAAAGCACTTTTCTCAGCATTAACACTCAAGTGTCATTTTTCATAAGGATTATATTGATTACAGTTTAAAGTGAGGTCGATCATTAGGACGCAAAGCTCAACATTTGACATTTCAATTCAATAATTTCTACATTGGGCCTTTGAAAGGCAATTTGTTCCCCTAATATCTGGTGATGCTGTGCAAACAAGCCTGCATGCCCATTAATCTGAATTTCACAAATGTACTTACTAAATAGGAGTTTTTCACATGCAACTTCTATATCCTAACATTTCAACCCTATAACTATTTTGTGACATGACCTCAGAGCCTACGATGTTGCTCCCCCAACTCCCCACAGCATCCCGCAAATAAAGCACACACACAAAGGTCTGGGGGTACAATGGCCACAGCTTTTATTCATATACAGAAAATGGGGAGGTGCTAACCCTGCCAGAGTGCTCCACCCAACAGGTGTGGCCAATCAAGGATGCTTAAATCATGCCCATTGGCTTGGACAGTCCCAAGTCCCAACCGTTCAGCTGACCCTACGTCAGCCGCGAGAAGTGCCCCAGGTACTCAAAGCACAACGAGTCCTGCCCACTCACCAACCATGACTCCTGATGAAGCTTTTCTGACAAGCGAAACGCGTAGAGTTGAACCGCAGTAAGCCACGAGTGTCCCCATCATTGCCCTGTGCCAGCCATTCCATATTCGCGATCGATCGCAACCGGAAGTGACGCAACGGACCACCGGAAGTGATGCGACGTGACTCCAAACAGCAGGGGCTGATTGTGGACATACGAGCCACGTATCTATAGTTTTATGTGTCTATGCACATAGTGCAAATGTAAGTGCAATACTTATTGTTTAAATATATATTTATTGAACATGCAATGTTGCTCTAAGAGTGTCATCTCTGTCACTCCGAGCGAAATCTTGCTGAGACCAGTTGCCTTCTACTAGTGGGAAGAACCTAGACCACTTTGATACACCCACTGCTGATACCCAATTGGGAAAGTGTGAGTCCCCATTTCTATGAATACCTACTTGTCATTTATGTAGAAATTACTACACTATATTATTATTATTTTTTCCACATAAGGTGAAATCTGCGCTCCCCAAAAGCTACTTCCTACAGTCAACGTCAGGAGAATGTGGACCTTCTCTTTATAGGGTTGAGCTGCGACGTTCACTGTTTACATTATATATTATCACTATATCTTTATACACATGAGCACTTTTATAAGTTTAATTGTATACTTTTAATATCACTTTATTCACCTCTTAAAGGAGCGCCTCACTTATTCCTTTGCACTTGTCACTCACCATCCATGCCACCACCAGGCATTACCGTAACTGAACCCTGTCTAGCAAGGTTACCCTGCACTTAACCCTATCCCCTCAAACAGCCACTGCGACAGAGGAAATATAACCATAACAGACACCTCAAATATTAATATAGTCAATACAGGTATAACTCAACAAAACAGAATTTAACCAAAAAGGGAGGGAGGGAGGGAGGGAGGGAGGGTGGGAAAACACAGTGAGGGGCACGGAATGATGTCCCCACCACTCACTGCCTCCCTTTAACTCCCCCAGCTGGCCCCCACCCCCTCTAGGGTGTCGCCAGTGACCAAGAGGGGAGGGAGGGGGTAGGAGGAAAAGGTGGGGTGAGCATGGGCATTGGGGTCCCATGGAGTAACCCACCCCCCTCCTCCGCATCCACAACAGGGGAGGGGCCTAATGTCAGGGCTCTCAACCTTACCCCTGCAAATCCTCGACCACCTGGTAAGTCAGTGTGAACGCTGCTCCCCTGGAGGGCTCTGATGGAGGCTTGCTTCCACTCCCTCTCTGCTGAAAACGCCGGGCAGCTAACGTCGCAGCCCACCTCCATCCTGGGAACAGGCCCCAGTCTGGAACTGGTAACAGAGCTTCTGCACCCGGGACAGACACTGAGAAAACAGTGAGGGGCGCAACATGATCTCCCTGCAACCCACTGCCTGCCTTTATCTCCTCCAGCCGGACCTGTCCCTCCTATGGGGTGTCACCGGTGATCAAGAGTGGAGGGTGGGGTGAGACGTGTGGTCATGCCGCATGTTCTGTAGAACCCAAACCTTCTTTAATAGCGCGTCTGACATCAGATGCATTGTAAGGAACCCTAACGCTCCCTAATAGCGCGTCTCAGATTAGATGCAGTGTAAGGAACCCCAACCCTCTCTAATAGTGAGTCTGAGATCAGATGCATTGTAAGGAACCCCAACCCTCTCTAATAGTGAGTCTGAGATCAGATGCATTGTAAGGAACCCCAACCCTCTCTAATATCATGTCTGACATCAGATGCATTGTAAGGAACCCCAACCCCCTCTAATAGTGCGTCTGAGATCAGATGCATTGTAAGGAATAGAGATGGGCGAATCCACCCAAATCCTGTCCCCAGATTTTCATCTCGCATTTTCAACCCAAAATCCCCTTTGCAGTGTAAAATCCGCAAACTGATTTGGTTGATTTTAATCCATGCGGATTGATCATAAACCGCCACTGGATACAACCTGTGAAGGGATTTGTTGAATCCAATACGCGGATCAGCAATCCATTGGCAGATTGAGTTTATTGGTAAAAATAAAAAATCCGCAAAACACAAATCGCCCTTTTTGCGATTGATCCACGGAAATCCGCGAATCAAATGAACCGTCCGATCTGCTGCGGATCCAAATCTGCAAAAAACTCACCCATCGCTAGTAAGGAACCATTGGCTGTTGTCATTTAAATCCTCAAACCCGGAAAGGTAGCTACCTCCAAAAATGCTCCTGCCCAGCAGAACATCACTGTATGAAATCTCGCTCTAAAGAAGATTTCCTCCACTGCAAATTACTTCTCTCTTCCTATAACGCTGCCTTATAACCTGCCAACAACAAATAGACTTACATATCTACAGATATAGCAGACGTTATTGCATCTGGTTGCTCGCGCCAGTGGATGCAATAGCGCGTTAGCCCCACTACTTTTTCGGCTAATGCTATTACAATGGTGTCTGCTGTCACTGGCGCGTTGTGTGTGTCCCGAAAATTGCCAGCAGGAGCAGTATCGGCTGCTACATCTGTATGTATATCTTTATTTATATGGACCACCAATGTATGCAGCGCTTTACAAAAGAGATCACATTACAGGGAATTATAATGCAATAAATGCAACAAACATCAAATCAGAAAATAGGAAATTAAATATCTGCCCTAGGGAGTTTACAATCTGTGGTCCAGATCCACAAAGCTCTGTTAACTCAGGTCTCATAACATGATGTTACCGAATACAGCAACAACTGTTATCTTCCCTAAGGCTAACGCATATCCGCAAAGTAATTATATGCAAACACAGCAGCTGTTGTATATCTAATTAAAATACGTTTAATGTCGCAGTAAGGTAGTTTCTGATAATATGGCGTTAAGTATGTGGTGTCACTCTCATTCATCCCCTGAAATATGGGGTGGAGCGGGGGAGAGTACAGTAGAGAAGTCACTGGGTAGTCCAGTAAAATAGCCTCTCTCTCACTTTTCTCTCTCTTTCCCACACCTACAGTCCTCACCAAACGATGCCACTCCCACCTCTACAATACTGCCAGAATCTGCTTCTTTCTTACCCCCCAGTGTCTACCAAAATTCCAATGCCCTCCCTCATAATATCTTACATGGCCTACTGTGACAGGACGGGACGAGTGGACGCAGACTTTTAGCCAATGCCGCTTGGTCACCAAAGGGACACTTTACCACCTTTTTTCCCCACTGGCCATTTTGACGACAAGGTAGGTAATTAGCGTTGGGGTAAGGGATTTTTAGGGTAAGGAATCAGGGCAAGGTTTATAGGCCAAGGGGTTTTTTTTAGTAAGGGGCTGGGGTAAGGTTTTTAGGGCAAGGGATTTTTAGGCCAAGGAGTTTTTAGGGTAAGGAAACCGGGGTAACATTTTTAGGGTAAGAGGTTTTTAAGGTAAAGGCATAAAGTTAGGGGCTTTCCTAGGTGGTGAAGCTGCCGGTGGCGAAATGTTCCTGTGGTGAGGTGAGTGGTGACTAAACGCCGGCGGCGACTTGGTCGCAGAGAAAAGGCTGCGACCAAATGTCCAAGACAATAGTGTAATCATCCCCTAGCCGGTCTTCCAAACTCACCTATCCCCCTCCTGTCCATTCTATCATTTTGTCACTCACCGCTCCTCCTCTGTCTCCCTCTCTATTCAATTTCCTATACTTCCTATAGATCCAGTATCTAAATGTATATTCTGGCCATCACATACTGCTCTCCACAATGCGACCCCTCAGAGCACATCTCCAAATTCTCCCTCACATGCTCTTTTTGCTCTGCCCATGATCTTCTCTCTTGTTCTCTCATAAGCTCCTCCCACTCTCACCTCCAAGATGTCTCCTGAGCTGCACCACACCTATGGAAATCCCAACCCACAACATCTGACTTTCCCCACACCCTTCACACATCTAAACATGACCAGAAAGCTCACTTTTGCAAGAAAGCTCATACTTCATCTTCCTTAAATCCTCAACCTTCTACAGTACTTTGTGTCTCTACCATGTTGTGCCAAACTAACCTTATTAGTTTCTTTGACAAGTTAAGTAGGAATTGAGACCAGGGTAATGCAGTTGATGTGATCTACTTAGATTTTGCAAAGGCTGTTCATACAGTTCCACAGAAGAGGTTAGGGTACAAAATAAAACAAATATTTGCACCTCGATTGAAAACTGGTTGAAGGATAGACAACAGAGGGTTGTCATAAATGGAACTTTTTCTGGTTGGGCTAAAGTTGTGAGTGGACTACCTCAAGGATCGGTACTGGAACCCCTGCTTTTTAACTTATTAATTAATGACCTTGAGGTTGGCATAGAGAGCAAAGTATCTATCTATGCTGATGACACTAAATTGTGTAAGGTAGTAGAATCAGAGCAGGATGTCATTTCTCTCCAGGAGGACTTGGATAGACTGAAAAGCTGGGCAGGTAAATGGCAGATGAGGTGTAACACAGATAAATGTAAGGTTATGCATTTGGGAAACAAGAATAAACAGATAACTTACAAATTAAAGGGGGATAAATTAGGAGAATCCTTGATTGAGAAGAATTTAGGAGTGCTTGTAGAAAGCAAGCTTAGCAATAGTGCCCAAAGTCATGCAGTAGCTGCAAAGGCAAACAAGATAATATCTTGCATTAAACAGGGAATGGATGGAAGGGAAGTAAACATAATTATGCCCCTTTATAAAGCATTAGTAAGACCACACCTTGAATATGGAGTACACTTTTGAGCACCACTCCTCAGAAAAGACATTTTGGAACTAGAGAAAGTGCAGAGAAGAGCCACCAAATTAATAAAGGAGATGGACAATCTGATTTTTGAGGAGAGGCTAGTAAATTAGATTTGTTTACATTACAAAAGAGGTGCCAATGAGGGGATATGATAACTATACAAATATATTCGGGGACAATACAAGGAGCTTACAAAACAAATATTCATCCCAAGGGCCCCACAAATGACACAGGGTCATCCCTTAAGGTTGGAGGAAGGGAGATTTCAGCAGCAACAAAGGAAAGGGTTCTTTACAGTAAGGGCAGTTAAAATGTTGAATTCATTACCCATGGAGATGGGGATGGTAGATACAATAGATATATTCAAAAAAGGTTTAACATCTTTTTTTTTTTTTTTTTGAAAGGTATACAGGGATATACCAAATAAGTAAACATGGGAAGGATGTTGATCCAGGGAGTAATCTGATTGCAAATATTTGGAGTCAGAAAGGAATTTATTGTGAGACATCATTAGATGATATGTCACCTCTTGATCAATATACTGTAAGTACAAATATACAGTATGATAAACTATCTGTCGTCTAAATTTAGCATAGGTTAAACTTGATGAATGTACAGTATGTATTTATTCAACCTCTTCTACTATGTAACTATGTGACGTTAAAACTGATTATCGTGTTAAATTGCTATCAACACATCAGACTGAGCCATTGGACATCTTCAATATTCACATGTTCCTACTTCCCTTGCAGCCGAGTTGGTAAATGTGTTCCCTCCGGATCCCATTATGTAAAAAAAAAATCAAATTGAATTATTAAACACAGATTGCTGTTTTAAGATGCTCACCATGAGCCTGATGACCAAATTCAGTGCTGCTTAATCGGCCACTTAACACAAGTGGAGGTGTGAGAAACTGTGTTCCCTTAATGATTTTAAATCACTCCATTAAATGATTGGTATATTTGTGTTAAAAGCACAGTGCTGAGTGTATTGGACTTATAATAAACCACAGCGTACTATACAACAATAATTATACCAATTCAGATATTCTGTTCCTTGATAAACAAAGCCCTTAACATCCCTCTAGTTTAATCACATCATTTTAAAAATTGCATTGGTGGCTTACATGTTTAAAAGTTGTTTTATTGTTTATAAGATTGTGCCCGGCGTTCTGTTTTTTAATTAATTTTAGCTCAAATTTCCCCAGTAACTGGGCAAAGGATGGATGTTTTTTAATTATCTGAAAGATCATAAAAGAAAGGGAATACAAAAGTGCTCACGCTGGGGAAGAGATGCCAAGTGCTAAAGCCAGGTTTCAATGAGCATTACAAATTCTATGAGCTTTTCAATCCAGCAGAGGGTAGAATGAGTCACGGCTTCAAGGCGGATGATCTGAGCATGTTTTGCATTATTATTCTAGCTGCTATCGAAATAAACAGATTAAATGAGTAAAAAAAAAAAAAAAAAGAATTTGTTTGGGAAAAGGATTAAGATAACCCCTTAGCTGCCATGGACTCCCTCAAAGCGCCAGTCACAGCCAAGGGTTATAATACACTCAGAGCATATACTAGCCCGGGGGTAGCCAACTCCAGTCCTCAAGTGCTACCAACTGTTCAGGTTTTTAGGATATCTCTGCTTCAGCACAGGTGGCTCAATGAGTGGCTCAGTTGACTGAGCCACCTGTGCTGAAACAGGGATATCCTAAAAACCTGAACTGTTGGTAGCTCTTGAGGACTGGAGTTGGCTACCCCTGGACTAGCCTCTTCGTTGTTGAATGAACCTGCTAGTTATGCCTTTATATTTATGAATAATTTAACCTGCATAACCAATTTAGACATTTTTTAGGCAGAGGCTTCCTAACATGCACTAGTTATGGTTTCAATGTTTCAGGGCCATGGATTTGGCTCCTACACAAATATCCTCCTACTGTCTCTGTACGTTCTCCCTACCTACCAATTAGATTGTAAGCTCCTCGGAGCAGGGACTCCTTCCTTAATGTTACTTTTACAGTATGTCTGAAGCACTTATTCCCATGATGTGTTATTTATATTTGTTATTTATATGACATGTATTACTACTGTGAAGCGCTATGTACATTTTATGGCGCTATACAAATAAAGACATACATACATACATACATATTTTGGAACAGATATATTTAAATGAATGTATACGTTTTAAGACTTGTGCTTGTATTGCCCCCCTGCTCACCCCCAATTCAAGGTCTGTTGCTTATTCTATAAAAGGCTGCAGCATTGTACAGTGGCGAGAAAAGTTTGTGAACCCCAATGATAACTACAGAAATTCCGTAGTTTTTCCATGATAACCTTCTTGAATCAAACCCAGTCTTTTCTTAAATATCCAATAGGGTTTATATTGGCCAATTCCATGTCTTTTGAAACAAACAGCATACAAGTGTGTGTAAAAACGTCATGCCACGATCAAAAGTAGTCTCTGAGGACACAAGAAAAGCCGTTTTTGATGCTCATCCGTCTCGGAAGGGTTAGGAAACCATTTCTAAGGATTTGGGGCTCCACCAATCCACTGTCAGACTTGTAAAGTCTACAAATGGAAAAAGTTCAAGATCACAGTCACTCTACCCAGGAGCGTTTGTCCTACCAGATTCTCTCTAAGAACAAACCTGCAAATCATCCAGGACGTCACAAAGAACCCCAGAGTAACATCCCAGGATCTGCTGGCAACTGTCGGCTTGGCTAATGTGAGTGTTCATGATTTAACTATCAGAAAAAGACTGAACAAGAATGGAGTTCATGGCCGCATAGCCAGGAGGAAACCACTGCTCTCTAAAAAGAACATTGCTGCACGGTCTGAAGTCCACCAAATAGCACATAGATGATCCACAAGACTTCTGGAACAATGTTCTTTTGACATATGAGTCAAAGAGAAATGTTATGTTTGGCAAAAAACAAACACTGCGTTTGAAAAAGGGGAGATGCTCATCCCAACAATCAAGCATGGGGGTGGGAATGTGATGGTTTTGGGCTACTTTGCTGCCTGAGGACCTGGATGGCCATCATTGACACAAAGCAAAACAAGCTGAGTAAAAGCTCAAGGAAAGCAACTGTAATATGTTAATTATGGGTACACCACTGGCATAAGTACTATTGGATCAAAAATGCTGTATCACAAATCCAAATAATCGAGGGCAGAGAAAATCAAAAAGACACTATAAGGGTATGAACACCAATTTGCCAGGTACAGTACTTAAGGAAAAGTAAATATGTTACCTTCACAACGTATTGCTCAAAACATCCAGGGGGAGCATAAGGGAAGATAAGAGAACAAAATATATATATAAGTGCAGACGTTATGTGATTAGATGAGTATTTCAGCAGTGTCTTGGCTCGTATGGCTATTCTACTCACAGGAGCAAGGTATATTCAAAGCAGTTGGCAAATTGGGTTGCCACCCTTGAAGATGTCTATGATCTGTGCCCCCCAGGCGATGATCCGACAGCGGTATGTGTATAGAGAGAGGGAGAGACTACATAGTGCGATCAGTATGAAAAAAGTTTATATATAGAAAACACAATAAAAATGCGCACTTACAATTTGCACAAAGATAAAAAGCATGTATCACATAATGTGAATGGAGGGTGTCCCGAAACAGCTCACCGCCTCCTTCTGGTCAGTCTGCTGGCTTCCGCGGCTCTGTGTCCTGGACCGGAGCTTCCTTCTGCGCGCCCGTCTGCAAGGTGTGACGTCACTGCATTCAGAGCTGGTTTCTACGGATCCTCTCCAAGACCAAAATTGGTCCGCAGGTATAACTTCGTCCTGACGAAGCCGAGAAACAGTTTGGTAGCTGGGCGAAACGCGTAGAGTTATACCTGCGGACCAATTTTGGTCTTGGAGAGGATCCGTAGAAACCAGCTCTGAATGCAGTGACGTCACACCTTGCAGACGGGCGCGCAGAAGGAAGCTCCGGTCCAGGACACAAGCCAGCAGACTGACCAGAAGGAGGCGGTGAGCTGTTTTGGGACACCCTCCATTCACATTATGTGATACATGCTTTTTATCTTTGTGCAAATTGTAAGTGCGCATTTTTATTGTGTTTTCTATATATAAACTTTTTTCATACTGATCGCACTATGTAGTCTCTCCCTCTCTCTATACACATACCGCTGTCGGATCATCGCCTGGGGGGCACAGATCATAGACATCTTCAAGGGTGGCAACCCAATTTGCCAACTGCTTTGAATATACCTTGCTCCTGTGAGTAGAATAGCCATACGAGCCAAGACACTGCTGAAATACTCATCTAATCACATAACATCTGCACTTATATATATATTTTGTTCTCTTATCTTCCCTTATGCTCCCCCTGGATGTTTTGAGCAATACTTAATCCTTGGAACCCGTGAAACAGGTCCCACCAGTGAGGTTTGAGCAAGGGGTTGGGTCACCCATTTCTCTCAATCACTTTTCCACTTATTATTTATTGGTTTCATCTGACAAGTAGCGCCTGTCTTTTACCTTTATCTACACAACCTTCACAACGTAGCCTGGTCTTTGTGGTCTTGCCCTGTGTCCAATGCGGTATGCAGTGTGGAGCAAAACTGCCTCCGTCTCTCACACCTAACACCGTCTCTCCCTCGGGCACAACGCTCGTTCTGCGTGTAGTGCAAAAAAATTAACCAGTATTGCCTGAGTGCGTCACTCCAATCACAGGCAAGTTGAAGGAAACAGTGGAGGATTGGTGGGATACGTGTGTGAGGAGATTTCTCCTTAAGAAAGCACTATTTGGTGTGAAACGCGTGGGCCGATATTTTTTGTTTGTTTTCTTCATCATTGACACAACCCTGATTTCTGCATTATATGAGAAGATTCTACAGGAGAATGTCAGGCCATCTGTCCATGAGTTGAAGCTGAAGCAAAACTGGGTCATGTAGCCAAACAATGATCCTAAACATACAAGCAGATCTACAAAAGAATGGTTGCAGAAGAAGAAATTGCGTGTTTTAGAATGGCCTAGTCAAATATCACTGAGTTGAAGCAGTTCTGTAAAGAGGAATGGGCCGTTGATGGAGGGGAGGAGAGTGAGAGGGGAGACGGAGGGGAGAAAAATACATGGGAAGAGGTGGGATAGGGGGGGCTCATGAGGTTGAAATGGGGGGGCTCGCCAAACCACTGACAGGTGAAGGGGGCTCAGCCGTAAGTCTAGTCCTGGGCCCCGGACAATCTGTCTGTGGCCCTGTGCAGTATGCTAATCTTCTGAACACCTCATTCATAGATGGATACCCCTGTATTTAAACCTCATGCGCTATGTATTTAAACCTCTCATCTCCACTTTAGAGATCACACCTAATGCAGAGACCTCTGCAAAAGCTTATTCAGAAACAAATCTTGTACGATTGATTTGTTCGTCCATTTAAAGGTATCACAACAAACTATGAAATATCTTAACAGTTAGGCACTGGCATTGTAACTTGCCTCTTTGAAACCTGTAACAGAAGGAAATTAATGATAGGAGGATATTGACTTTGATTTAAAGTCCATCGAAAAAAGGAAAGAGGGTTTTAATTTCTTGATTATAGGCAAATGTGTTGATATTAAGTAACTAATGTGAATCTTGTGCTAAGAAAAATTGCAGTAATTATTATTATATGGATTTAAGCAGAAAATATACTACTGTTGCTTAATATTATTGAATAATTTGCATAAAATACGATTCTGTGTGTGTATTAGCCTTATTGTCACGCTGCGCTCACCACAAACAGGACTAGACCGCGGGGCTGAGGTGGGGATGTATATAACCGCCGCCCTAGAACCACGTATCCAGGTCCGGAATGCGTTGTCGGAGTCGTGGAGCTGGGTCGGGGCAGGAGAGTTCGGGGAAGCCGTGGTACTTGCCATGATCCGGGGTTGGAGAGAGAAGAATCGCCGTAATCCAAAGCCGTGATCAAGGAGAGGAGAGAGTGGGGGTCCAATAACAAGCCGAAGTCCAGGAGTAGAGAAGAGACAGGTCCAGGTACAAGCAGGGGTCACAACACGAGTC